>NC_092335.1:582912500-583225000 GCF_046630445.1 Rutidosis leptorrhynchoides | reverse complement strand
GCGTGCCTAAGAAGGGTGGTATGACTGTCATTACAAATGAGAAAAATGAGCTTATTCCTACTAGGACTGTAACAGGATGGCGTGTATGTATTGATTATAGAAAATTAAATGACGCCACCAGAAAAGATCACTTTCCCTTACCTTTCATAGATCAAATGTTGGAAAGATTAGCCGGAAATAGTTACTATTGTTTTCTAGATGGATTTTCCGGATATTTTCAAATTCCAATAGCACCCGAAGACCAAGAGAAAACCACATTTACGTGCCCTTATGGTACGTTTGCTTACAAACGCATGCCATTTGGACTTTGTAACGCCCCTGCAACCTTTCAAAGGTGTATAATGGCGATTTTTCATGACATGATAGAAGAATGCATGGAAGTATTCATGGATGACTTTTCAGTCTTTGGTAATACATTTAAATCATGTCTAGTTAATCTGGAACGAATGCTAATTAGATGCGAAAAATCAAATCTAGTACTTAATTGGGAGAAATGCCATTTCATGGTTAAAGAAGGCATCGTTCTTGGACATAAAATTTCAAAAGAAGGAATTGAAGTGGATAGAGCTAAAGTAGATGTAATTGCTAAACTTCCACATCCCACCAATGTTAGAGGAGTTAGGAGTTTTCTAGGGCATGCCGGTTTTTACCGACGTTTCATAAAAGATTTTTCTAAAATTGCCACTCCTATGAATAAACTCCTAGAAAAGGATGCGCCATTCATCTTTTCAGATGAATGTATCAAATCTTTTAATATTCTTAAAGAAAAACTCACTAATGCACCGATCATGATAACACCAAATTGGAATCTACCATTTGAACTAATGTGCGATGCAAGTGATTTTGCAATGGGAGCCGTTTTAGGACAAAGGATTGAAAAACGATTTCAACCTATATATTATGCTAGTAAGACATTACAAGGAGCACAAACGAACTATACAACTACTGAAAAAGAACTCCTTGCTATTGTCTTTGCTTTTGACAAATTTCGATCATATCTCGTTCTAGCAAAAACGGTGGTCTATACAGACCATTCTGCTATTAGATACCTATTTTCAAAACAAGATGCTAAACCAAGATTAATCCGTTGGATCTTACTCTTACAAGAGTTTGATATTGAAATCAGAGATAAAAGAGGAGCAGAAAATCTCGCCGCTGATCATCTTTCTCGTCTTGAAAATCCTGAGTTAGAAGTTCTAAATGAATCGGCCATACAAGACAACTTTCCTGATGAATATCTATTGAAGATAGATTATAAAGAAATCCCATGGTTTGCAGACTATGCAAACTACTTAGTTTGTGGATTCCTTGAAAAAGGATTATCGTACCAAAGACGAAAGAAATTCTTCAGTGATATAAAACACTATTTCTGGGAAGATCCACATCTGTTTAAAAGTTGTCCCGATGGAATAATACGCCGATGTGTATTTGGAGATGAAGCTAGTAAAATTTTAAACCATTGTCACACAGGACCAACAGGAGGGCATTATGGGCCTCAACTAACAGCAAGAAAAGTTTATGATGCTGGATTCTATTGGCCAACAATTTACAAAGACGCACACCTTCTTTGCAAATCCTGTGATGCTTGTCAAAGGGCCGGAAAAATAAGTCAACGTGATGAAATGCCACAAAATGTCATCCAAGTATGTGAAGTATTTGACATTTGGGGTATTGACTTTATGGGTCCATTTCCAAAATCTCATAATAATTTATATATACTCGTAGCCATTGATTATGTATCTAAATGGGCGGAAGCACAATCTCTCCCAACTAACGATGCACGAGTTGTAGTTAACTTTTTAAAACGTCTTTTTGCAAGGTTTGGAACACCGAAAGCTTTAATAAGTGATCGGGGAACTCATTTTTGTAATAATCAACTTGAGAAAGTTCTTAAAAGATATGGAGTAACTCATAAAATCTCCACCACATATCATCCACAAACAAGTGGACAAGTTGAAAATACCAACCGAGCTTTAAAACGTATTCTAGAGAAAACCGTAGGATCAAATCCAAAGGTATGGTCCATTAAATTGGAGGATGCACTCTGGGCTTTTAGAACAGCCTACAAAACTCCAATTGGAACCACACCTTTTAGACTTGTTTATGGAAAAGCATGTCATCTTCCAGTAGAAATTGAACACAAAGCATTTTGGGCTTTGAAGACATGTAATCTTGATTTACATGAAGCCGGACGTCTACGATTAAGTTAACTAAATGAATTAGAAGAATTAAGACATGAAGCATACGAAAATTCGTTAATCTATAAAGAAAGAACGAAGAAATGGCATGATAAAAGAATCAGAAGTTCAAAAGAATTTAAAGAAGGAGACAGAGTTCTTCTTTTCAATTCACGATTCAAGCTATTTCCTGGAAAATTGAAATCAAGATGGTCTGGACCATTCATAGTCAAAAGAGTTTTCCCATACGGAACGATAGAATTGATAAATTCAAATGGGATTGAATTTAAAGTTAATGGTCACAGAGTTAAACATTACATACATGGTCCGATGGAAGTCGACAACGAAGTCAATCACAATTTCGATACCACAGCTAACTAAGTGTGGGGAGAATCAAGTCTTTAAAGGATAATATGTATTTCTGTTAGAGTTAGATTGTCTGTTTTCATGTAGTTCTCGAAAATGGAACCCGAATGGTCTTTCCCTAGCAGACCCTAAAGAACTAGTCTTCTCCCCCCATTCTGAATTTTTATTTTTTTTAGGTTTTTACGAAATGAAGACTGCCTGTGAACTAAACCATGGTCTAATGCTACACGCTTTGATCACTAAAAGAAATAATGACATACTACCGAGTGAAATAGTATCAGTAATCAGAGAAAGAATGGACGGAGTTAGAAAAGAATCCAGATGCGAAGATAATAAGTTACAATTTGGTAAAGGAAAATCAAAATCCGCAGCGAAAAGAAGAGCACGACACCTAGAAAGATGTCACAAATGCGGAAAATGGTCACATGGAGGTAAATATTCAAATAATCAAACCTATTCAAATACCGAATTTGTTACTTTATGCAGAGACGGACCGTTCATATGTTTAGAAGAAAAGACACTGAATGCTCGAGGTTACGCCTATGTAGCCATGGAAAACCAATTAAACCGACTATCTTATGAATGGGATAGATCATATAACTAAGAAATCTATTTCACAGGTATATCTGTACAGTTTTTATTTTTTTATTTTTAACCTTTTGATAATAAACGCTAATTTGTTCGCTAAAAAGTATTAAATTGGTATTGAATAAAATTAGGTTTGGCGACCGAAATTATTGATATCATTCAAAAATTTATTACATCACTGCGAAATTTAACGTTTATTCTTAAGGTATAAATATCTTTAATCAATCAACCCAAAATATTTCAAAAATTCGTCATGAGTTAAATTAGGTCTTGGAACCGAAATTACTTTACCGAAAAGAGGGGCGCATATTTTTGATAATATTTGATTGATTAAAGTGGGATAAAAAGACAAAAAGATTTTTAAATTTATTTTTACCATGTTTTTAAAATTAATATTTAAATCTTAAATTAATATTGTAAACTTTGTAAAAACAATATATTTAAAATATTTAAAATTAATATAAGTTTGATATGAATTTATGAATTTTTAAATTAAGTTTGGTGTGAATTTTTAAAATATAAATTTTTAATTTTATGCATTTCAAATTTTAAGTTTGGTGTGAATTTTTAATATTAATTTTGAATTTTATATTTAAGTTGTGTGAATTTAAAAACAAAAATTTACTTTATCTCATTAAGTTAAAAATATGATTTTTAAAATTCGTCGTAAGTTGAAGACTAGGTCTTTGAACCGAAATTGCTTTACCCGAGGGAGGGACGAGAACTTTTATTATCATTATTTTTAATCTTATTGATTTAAAGTATGCCAAAAAAATTAAAAAATCCAAAAATCTAAGCTTTTAAAACAATTGCTTGAAATTGACAAATTTTAAAATTTTGTCGAAGGACGGACTAGGGCATCGTCCCGAAACGACCTAGTCTTAAAAAGAAACAAAATTTTTAAAATTTTATTAAATTTTATGTTTTAAAAAGTTTAAGGTTTTAATAAAAAAAAAAAAAAATACCTGGATTTGGCCCCCATGCGACTCGCATGGGGGAAAGGCTTAAATCATGCGACATGGTTAATAAAATCTGGCCAGGTACAAGTTTCCAGTCGATCTGTTCTATCTCACATTACACACACACATACGCGAACCATCTCCAAAACCCTCTCAAAAATTCATCATTTTTCACCAAATTTCTTGCAAAACTTCACAACAATCATGCCTAGATTCAGTAGTCTCAACCCCTTCAGGAGAACGGTAAAGATTTCACCCCTAATCTCTTTAAATTCGAATTATGTGTGTTCTTGAGCCATTTTACCTAATTTAATTTTTGTTAATTTTTAGTGAAATTAGTGTTAAATTGATGTTATATTATGCATGTATATCCTAGATAGAAGCTATTTAACATGAATTGAAGCTAAAAACTTCAAATTTTTAAGAATCTAGGGTTTGTGTTCTTGAGCAATTTGGGGCTTTTTGATATAAACAGGTTATGGCCGATTTTTGTCATGAATTGTTGCTAAATTAAGTAGTGTAACATGTTTAGGTAGTTAATTGATCCAAACTTTGAGCCTAAACATGTTTTTGAGAATTAAAGTGGACTTTTTAAGTCTAAAAATTCATGAACTTGGATAATTTGATATAAAGGCCATTTGAAACTTGTTTCATTGCTAGTAGTGATTATTTTGGCATGTTATTTTAGATAAATGCTTATGAACTTGATGTGCATTTTTCTTATATGCTTATTTGACAAAGTGTAGACTTGACAAAAATATGAAAATGAGCACTAGTTTGATTTGAATGCCATGTAACAAGTGTTTAATTGCTATAATGATTATTGTTGACATGTTTAAGAGTTTAAATGTGATAAAACATTGTACACATTTTCGTATGTAAAAGTGTAGAATTGTTATTGTTAAGAAAATGTGTATAAAATGTGTTATGAATTGAACATGTCATCATAATTGTTTCAAGTTATTATTTTGCTAACACTAATGCATATTTGGATGCACAAATTTTGTGTTTAATGTGTTTTGCAGAGAAATACAGATACGGACGGTGCATCATCGTCAAGACAACCAGAGCCCGAACCGGAAATGTTTTATGAACAAGAACAACATATGCAACAAGAAGAAGAACAACATGAGGATCAACATATTCCATATCACGATCAAGATCAATTATTCATGAATCAGTTTCGTCAATTCGCTCCACATCAAATGATTCTGAGCTTAGACATTAATGAAGATCAGTTACACCCAAATCTGAGATTTGATCGATGTTGGATAGAGTATCCAGATTATCAAAAGAACATGCACATTCTCTACTTTAAGGTTGTTGAAATGCCAAGGGCAATTGACTGGGTACCTTTGGAAACAGTTGACCTTGTCGAACCGATTCGGGAATTATTGGTGCAAAGGTATGGTAATTCTCAGTTTAACGATTGGATGCGCCTATTTTCCATTCGTAGAACCATATATAGGGAATGGTGTATAGAATTACTTAGTACTATTAAGTTAAACAGTGATGTTAGGAGGATAGATGATAGAAGCTTTATTAGATTTCTGTTAGGTGGACGCATGTACAGAATGTCCATGATAGATTTAGCCAGGGCCTTACAGATTTACACCCCTGCTGAACTTTTGAGCCCCGACTGTAATAGCCTGATTGCCCAAGGAGAAAGGATAGATAGGGAATTTGATATTAACGCCGTCTGGAGGCGTATGTCCCACTTTAATGAATTTCACGCCAGTGGAAATCATACATACTTAGATATAGATAGAGCTGAACTCCGGGTGATTCATAGATTCTTAGCAAACACAATTACACAAAGGGGTAAGAATAAAGAGAAATTGACCGTAAACGATTTGTTCTACCTCAAGTATATTAGAGACCCGAGGAGTTTCGTTAACATTCCCTATTGTGTTGGTTATTATCTCGCTAATGTAGTTTCGGGGATGAAATCGGGGAGTATTATAGGTGGTGGTATTTTCATTACTCTCATTGGAGAGTATTTAGGTGTGGATAAGCACCAAGGGGGTCCAATGAACGAAATAGAGGACGAAGGTGAAACTATAAGTTCAAACCTTTATCACGGTGCAAGGGTATTATTGATGAGACGTGGTCGGGTATATCGATACGAGGGACCTCAGCGACAGGTAGAAAGAGGTTCGGATGACGAAATGGAAGAGGCGAACAACATTATAGGAGTTGTTCGGGAGACTGCTCTTGATTTAGGCGTTCGTATGGAGGATGAATACATGACGAACTATGATAGGCATATGCAGTACGAGGCATGGCAACGTCGGAATGACTACGAGCATTCCCGGCAACGAGAGCATGGCCGATGGGATTATCATCGGCGCCAAATTATAAGCCAGTTGCAGCCTGGCGAGATGTATTATCCGACCCGACCCGCATACTATCCTGCACATCAGCCAGAAATGAGACCACCCTATGATTTATATGATTATGACGCAGCATACCAGTTCACCTATCACCAGCCATGGAACCCTGAGCCGAACATGAATTGGGATCCATATCCTAATTTTCCTCCTAACCCACCTCCTGATGAGTAGAGATAAGTTGGTAATTTTATTTTTATTTTGTTAAACACTTATCACTTTATTACATTTATGTAATGTTTGATATTTTTATTATTATTGTGTACTAATATTTCGTTCTTATAGTTTGAAAGTGGGATACCAAAGTTCCATTTCAAATTGCATGTATAATTATGTTTGTATTGTATGTATTTTATGATATGCACAAAACAGGGTAAAACAACGCGTTTTCAAAGACTGGCATTAAGTTCAGCAAAAGCAAGTAATTTTGACGACAAAGATGCAAAATATATGTGAAATAACAACAAGACGGAATGAACAAATGACGTGCACCATTCATCATTCAAACAATCAAACACCAATATGTTTGGAAGCTTTGGTAAAATTTAATCATTTTTCTACGCTAATCACCCTCAATAATTTAAATTGTTTCTGATTTCTTGCAAATGAGGGCATTGCAAGATCTTAAGTGTGGGAAGGGGTTAAATTCTTTCGGATTTTAAATTTTTTTTTTGATTTAAACACTTGGTTACCATTAAAAATGCTTGTAACGCAGTAGTTGTGTTAGAATCTAGTGCTCTCTGATAACAAGGAACAGCCCTAGTCTTATATACTAACTACCCACTTCTAGTAAATTTTTCAAAATTTTTTAACAAAATGAATTCAAAATCATGTTTATACATATTTATGAACGATGAAAACTAGGTCATTGAGCCGAAATTATCGTTACCTCGGAAAGGACATAAATTGAGAAACAACCAAAATGTTAGAATTCATTTAATAAGAATGGAATAGAAGAGAAAAAGGCAAAGAAAAATATAAATAAAAGCCAAGTGTGGGAAAAGTTTACCAAGTTATTCAAAACATATCACATATTTTTGTACAAATTTTTGAAAATATTTTTGTTTTGAACGATAATCAACTGTTTTATCCGATGAAACTATTGAAGAAGAGATGGATCTACACGATGAATCAATTCCATCATTTAAAAGGAAGTAAAGTCTTCCGAAAAAGACACGCGCTTCTTGATTTAGGTCATGAAGTTGTCATCCAGACCAGCTGTAGGTTGACGAAAAATCTAGAAAAGTCATCACTAAAATCGGCTGGAAATCCACGGACCTCAGCATCAAACAGGTTCGCCAAGTGGTCAGATTTATCCTAACCATGAGAAGGATTTATCTCGTACAATGGGGGGCACCGTGCAAATTAGCTTGATAAGACTAATGAATCAGATCCCCAGAAAAGGATAATCTCCTTAAAGATTAAAAAATCAGCTTTTAAGACTGATATTACTCAATCCTTGAGATTGACCTTAAAGATTGAGAATTCAAACTCATGGAATTCGATGATATCTAAACTCGAGCTTGAACGAGAAAATATTTTGATCAAAAATACAAACCGATTTGTTTTCTGAAAACCCATTTTCAATGCGTTCATTACCATTGAACGTAAAATCCTAGGAATTCACCTGGAATTCATTAGGTCACCTGAACCAAATCGGGTGTCAACCGTAAGAACGGTGGTTGCATAGCATGGTCGGAGACAGGACCTTGTGCCAGGCCAAAAAATTATAAGGGTGAGCTTTACTATTGCTCCTACCAAGGATAGTAATTGCGTCCGACACGTTATAGACCATAATTAAAAGCATGTCACGGGACATTGCCTTAACAGTTGCTTGTTCAACGCTTTCGTTTACAACCGGACGGTAGTTTACCGAAAGGTAATATACGGGACAAGTAAACTGGACGTGTTGCTTTCCTAATACAAGGTTAGCAAGTGGGTGACACAAAACCGCAAGTTTTGAGCTAAAATTTTCAAATCTAAAACCCACCAAACCCACAAAAATATTTTGCAAACACCGGTAAAGGGTTATCCCGGAAAACTTATCTAGGGTAAAAACTAGATTTAATTTTCAAAAGATCAAATGTTTTCATAAAGATCCAATTTCCTTAATGGATCTAAATTTTTATAGTCATGTGGGACTGTAAACCATATCGTTACTACCATTGTTTATACCGCCGTATAGAAATCACTGATGTACAAAGTGTGAAGAATAAAGAAGTGATTCTAGTATTTCAAGACGATATTGCTTGAGGACAAGCAACGCTCAAGTGTGGGAATATTTGATAATGCTAAAAACGAACATATATTTCATAGCATTATTCCTCAAGAAAGACAAGCTTTTAGTTGCAATTGTTCTATTTACAAGTGATATTCGTTTAAATAATAAAAGGTGAAGACAAAAGACAGATTCGACGAATTGAAGACGCACACGACCAAAAAGCTCAAAAGTACAAAAGACAATCAAAAAGGTTCCAATTATTGATAAGAAACGTCTCGAAATTACAAGAGTACAAGATTCAAAACGCAAAGTACAAAATATAAAATTGTACGCAAGGACGTTCGAAAATCCGGAACCGGGACCTGAGCCAAGAAGAAATGCCCGACCCAACGGACCAAAAATATCTAGTCTACTATGCACAAGAATATAATATAATATATATATAATTATATATAATTATATATTATATTATATATTATTATTATATTACGTCGGCAAGAAGAAAACAAACCAATTTGGCTGGATCCAGGGTGGCCATGCGACTCGCATGGCCAGAGGCACAAAATCCATGCGAGTCGCATGGAGTGAAAATGCTGGTCAGGTCCTATATAAAGCCAGTTTTCTGCCGAGTTTTAAACACGAACAAACACACCATAATATCTATCTCCCTCTATCTCAAACATATGATATAAATAAATATTTATAATTTTAATTTTAATTAATAATAATAATAAGGTTATGTTAAGGATTGTTTTAAGGGTGTAAGTCGAAATTCTGTCCGTGTAACGCTACGCTATTTTTAATCATTGTAAGTTATGTTCAACCTTTTTACATTAATGTCTCGTAGCTAAGTTATTATTATGCTTATTTAAAACGAAGTAATCATGATGTTGGGCTAATTACTAAAATTGGGTAATTGGACTTTGTACCATAATTGGGGTTTGGACAAAAGAACGACACTTGTGGAAATTAGACTATGGGCTATTAATGGGCTTTATATTTGTTTAACTAAATGAAAGTTTGTTAATGTTAATATAAAGATTTACAATTGGGCGTCCCTATAAATTACCATATACACTCAATCGGACACGATGGGTGGGGTATTTATATGTACGAATAATCGTTCATTTAACCGGACACGGGAATGGATTAATAGCCACTAGAATAATTAAAACAGTGGTGAAATTACATTCAAGGGTAATTGGTGTAATTGTTAACAAAGTAGTAAAACCTTGGTTTACACGCAGTTGATAACCTGGTGTATTCATTAAACAAAGTATTAAAACCTTGTTACAATTCGAATCCCCAATTAGTTGGAATATTTAACTTCGGGTATAAGAATAATTTGATGAGGACACTCGCACTTTATATTTATGACTGATGGACTGTTATGGACAAAAACCAGACGGACATATTAAATAATCCAGGACAAAGGACAATTAACCCATGGGCATAAAACTAAAATCAACACGTCAAACATCATGATTACGGAAGTTTAAATAAGCATAATTCTTTTATTTCATATTTAATTTCCTTTATTTTATATTTAATTGCACTTCTAATTATCGCACTTTTATTTATTGTTACTTAATCGCACTTTTAATTATCGTACTTTTTAATTATCGCAATTTTATTTTATCGCACTTTTATTATTCGCAATTTCATTATCATTATTTACTTTACGCTTTAAATTAAGTCTTTTATTTATTTAATATCTTACATTAGGTTTTAACTGCGACTAAAGTCTTAAAATCGACAAACCGGTCATTAAACGGTAAAAACCCCCCTTTATAATAATAATATTACTTATATATATATTTGTATTTTTAATAAAAGTAAACTAATATAGCGTTGAGCTTTGTTTAAAGATTTACCTGTGGAACGAACCGGACTTACTAAAAACTACACTACTGTACGATTAGGTACACTGCCTATAAGTGTTGTAGCAAGGTTTAAGTATATCCATTCTATAAATAAATAAATATCTTGTGTAAAATTGTATCGTATTTAATAGTATTTCCTGCTAAAATTAATAACTATTTCATATACACCTCGCATAACATCAATAACCTAGGGTTTGGCCTTATGATTTAAGATTTGTAAGTATTAATGGTGTTGTTAAGCTTTAAAACACTTGTTTAATGTTGAAAGAGTGTTAAAATGGGTCAAAAGGGGTAATGTTGACCTAGTTTGGGTGAAATGGGTATGAATTACCCTAAGTTGCGATTAATTAATGTTAGTAGACTTAAATCACTAGCTTTAGTGATTTAATATGAGTCTTGGCCATTTATGGGCGGTTTTGAGGTAGGTGAGCTATTTAATACAAATGGGTCATTAAATGCTCAAGTGATATGTAGTGTGGTAAATTCCACTAGTTGTGTAATTGAATGTGTACTTATGTATTAGGTACGTTGCCTTGAAGTTTCAGAAGTGCATAATCATCACCGAAGTGCTAAGGTGAGTGGAATAATTATATGCGTGCATATATGATGTATTTATTTGTGAAGTATGAGTTGTGAAGTGTCGATGTGTTAAGACACCACTTCTCACGTGACGGGTGAAGCATTGAGGTGTTAAGGTGCCACTCGGGGTGAAGCATCGAGGTGTTAAGATGCCACCTAGGGAGTGAAGTGTCGAGGTGGTAAGACACCACTCCAGAATGTTTGATGGGTGAAGCATCGATGTGTTAAAATGCCACTCGGGGTGATGTATCGAGGTGTTAAGATGCCACCCGTTGTAGTGACCCGAACTTTTCCATGTTTATATACATATTAATTGAGATTGATATTTACATGATTAAATGTTTCCAACATGTTAAGCAATCAAACTTGTTAAGACTTGATTAATTGAAATATGTTTCATATAGACAATTGACCACCTAAGTTGACCGGTGATTCACGAACGTTAAAACTTGTAAAAACTATACGATGACATATATATGGTTATATATATAGTTAACATGTTTTTATTATAAGTATGTATCTCATTAGGTATTTTAACAATGAGTTATATACATAAAAATGAGACTATTAATTTAAGAAACTCGAAAACGATATATATAACGATTATCGTTATAACAACGTCTTACTAGGTACATATGAATCATATTAAGATATTGATACACTTGGTTAATTATGTTAAATGATAAGTAAATATATTATTAAGTGTATTAACAATGAAATACATATGTAAAAATAAGACTACTAACTTAATGATTTTGAAACGAGACATATATGTAACGATTATCGTTGTAACGACATTTAATGTATATATATCATATTAAGAGATATTCATACATCATAATATCATGATAATATAATAATTTAAAATCTCATTTGATATTATAAACATTTGGTTAACAACATTTAACAAGATCGTTAACCTAAAGGTTTCAAAACAACACTTACATGTAACGACTAACGATGACTTAACGACTCAGTTAAAATGTATATACATGTAGTGTTTTAATATGTATTCATACACTTTTGAAAGACTTCAAGACACTTATCAAAATACTTCTACTTAACAAAAATGCTTACAATTACATCATCGTTCAGTTTCATCAACAATTCTACTCGTATGCACCCGTATTCGTACTCGTACAATACACAGCTTTTAGATGTATGTACTATTGGTATATACACTCCAATGATCAGCTCTTAGCAGCCCATGTGAGTCACCTAACACATGTGGGAACCATCATTTGGCAACTAGCATGAAATATCTCATAAAATTACAAAAATATGAGTAATCATTCATGACTTATTTACATGAAAACAAAATTACATATCCTTTATATCTAATCCATACACCAACGACCAAAAACACCTACAAACACTTTCATTCTTCAATTTTCTTCATCTAATTGATCTCTCTCAAGTTCTATCTTCAAGTTCTAAGTGTTCTTCATATATTTTACAAGTTCTAGTTACATAAAATCAAGAATACTTTCAAGTTTGCTAGCTCAATTCCAATCTTGTAAGGTGATCATCCAACCTCAAGAAATCTTTGTTTCTTATAGTAGGTTATCATTCTAATACAAGGTAATAATCATATTCAAACTTTGGTTCAATTTCTATAACTATAACAATCTTATTTCAAGTAATGATCTTACTTGAACTTGTTTTCGTGTCATGATTCTGCTTCAAGAACTTCGAGCCATTCAAGGATCCGTTGAAGCTAGATCCATTTTTCTCTTTTCCAGTAGGTTTATCCAAGGAACTTAAGGTAGTAATGATGTTCATAACATCATTTGATTCATACATATAAAGCTATCTTATTCGAAGGTTTAAACTTGTAATCACTAGAACATAGTTTAGTTAATTCTAAACTTGTTCGCAAACAAAAGTTAATCCTTCTAACTTGACTTTTAAAATCAACTAAACACATGTTCTATATCTATATGATATGCTAACTTAATGATTTAAAACCTGGAAACACGAAAAACACCGTAAAACCGGATTTACGCCGTCGTAGTAACACCGCGGGCTGTTTTGGGTTAGTTAATTAAAAACTATGATAAACTTTGATTTAAAAGTTGTTATTCTGAGAAAATGATTTTTATTATGAACATGAAACTATATCCAAAAATTATGGTTAAACTCAAAGTGGAAGTATGTTTTCTAAAATGGTCATCTAGATGTCGTTCTTTCGACTGAAATGACTACCTTTACAAAAACGACTTGTAACTTATTTTTCCGACTATAAACCTATACTTTTCTGTTTAGATTCATAAAATAGAGTTCAATATGAAACCATAGCAATTTGATTCACTCAAAACGGATTTAAAATGAAGAAGTTATGGGTAAAACAAGATTGGATAATTTTTCTCATTTTAGCTACGTGAAAATTGGTAACAAATCTATTCCAACCATAACTTAATCAACTTGTATTGTATATTATGTAATCTTGAGATACCATAGACACGTATACAATGTTTCGACCTATCATGTCGACACATCTATATATATTTCGGAACAACCATAGACACTCTATATGTGAATGTTGGAGTTAGCTATACAGGGTTGAGGTTGATTCCAAAATATATATAGTTTGAGTTGTGATCAATACTGAGATACGTATACACTGGGTCGTGGATTGATTCAAGATAATATTTATCAATTTATTTCTGTACATCTAACTGTGGACAACTAGTTGTAGGTTACTAACGAGGACAGCTGACTTAATAAACTTAAAACATCAAAATATATTAAAAGTGTTGTAAATATATTTTGAACATACTTTGATATATATGTATATATTGTTATAGGTTCGTGAATCAACCAGTGGCCAAGTCTTACTTCCCGACGAAGTAAAAATCTGTGAAAGTGAGTTATAGTCCCACTTTTAAAATCTAATATTTTTGGGATGAGAATACATGCAGGTTTTATAAATGATTTACGAAATAGACACAAGTACGTGAAACTACATTCTATGGTTGAATTATCGAAATCGAATATGCCCCTTTTTATTAAGTCTGGTAATCTAAGAATTAGGGAACAGACACCCTAATTGACGCGAATCCTAAAGATAGATCTATTGGGCCTAACAAACCCCATCCAAAGAACCGGATGCTTTAGTACTTCGAAATTTATATCATATCCGAAGGGTGTCCCAGAATGATGGGGATATTCTTATATATGCATCTTGTTAATGTCGGTTACCAGGTGTTCACCATATGAATGATTTTTATCTCTATGTATGGGATGTGTATTGAAATATGAAATCTTGTGGTCTATTATTATGATTTGATATATATAGGTTAAACCTATAACTCACCAACATTTTTGTTGACGTTTTAAGCATGTTTATTCTCATGTGATTATTAAGAGCTTCCACTGTCGCATACTTAAATAAGGACGAGATTTGAAGTCCATACTTGTATGATATTGTGTAAAAACTGCATTCAAGAAACTTATTTTGTTGTAACATATTTGTATTGTAAACCATTATGTAATGGTCGTGTGTAAACAGGATATTTTAGATTATCATTATTTGATAATCTACGTAAAGCTTTTTAAAACCTTTATCTATGAAATAAAGGTTATGGTTTGTTTTAAAAATGAATGCAGTCTTTGAAAAACGTCTCATATAGAGGTCAAAACCTCGCAACGAAATCAATTAATATGGAACGTTTTTAATCAATAAGAACGGGACATTTCAGTTGGTATCCGAGCGTTGGTCTTAGAGAACCAGAAAATTTGCATTAGTGTGTCTTATCGAGTTTGTTAGGATGCATTAATGATTCTGGACTTCGACCGTGTTTTCTTTAAAAATGATTGCTTAACATTTTTGTTGGAAACTATATATTTTTAACATATGAATATTATGTGATATATTAATCTCTTAACGTGTTTGATATTATGTGATAGATGTCTACCTCTAGAACAAGTCCCATTGACTCACCTAATAATAATGAAGAGTCAAATGTAAATTGGAATGATTCGTGGACTGATTCACAAGTTCCCGAAGAGGAACCGGAAGAAGAGTCGGAACCGGAAGAAGAATCGGAACCGGACGAAGAATCGGAACCGGAAGAAGAATCGGAACCGGTGGGGGAAATAATAAAACGGTTAAGTAAAAGAGAATCCTCAACCAACCGACCAAGGTTAATTATGGTCAATGGTGTTTCCGCCAAGGAAGCAAAATATTGGGAGGATTACCAATTCTCCGATGAATCGGATTCCGACGAGAATTCCAATGATGTTACAGAAATTACCCCAACTGAATTTAAAAAGGCAAAAGAAAATAATAAGGGAAAGGGCATAAAAATAGAGAAATCTAATTCCAACCCCGATGAACTTTATATGTATCATCAACCCCCGAAGTTCTTAAGTTGTAACAATGACCCGGGAACCTCTAAACCACCAGGTTTTTCTAAACCAATGTGGACAACGACGGCTCGTATTAGGGGAACATCATATATCCCTAGAAACTTGGCAAAATAAAAACCAAAACCGAAGAAGAAGAAATGAGCGAGTCAGAATAAGATAGTTGTATTCGTGTGGTGTAATATATGTAATATAGTGTTCTTATGCTTTATGATATATGTAAAAATTGCTTGTATTAATAAGTATTTTTTTTATGAATCTAACTCTTGTCTATTTTACAGTTTAAAAACACAAAATGGATAGACAACCCAATATTTTAAGAGACCTGCCCGGAGACATGATTGATGAAATCTTGTCTAGAGTCGGCCAGAATTCCTCGGCACAACTATTTAAGGCGAGATCAGTTTGTAAGACATTCGAAGAACGTTCCAAGAATGTCTTGGTTTATAAGAGACTTTCGTTTGAAAGATGGGGGATATCACATTGGGAAACCCATAAGTTACGATGTGTTTACTTTTGAAATGTCCCGTTCTTATTGATTAAAAACGTTCCATATTAATTGATTTCGTTGCGAGGTTTTGACCTCTATATGAGACGTTTTTCAAAGACTGCATTCATTTTTAAAACAAACCATAACCTTTATTTCATAAATAAAGGTTTAAAAAGCTTTACGTAGATTATCAAATAATGATAATCTAAAATATCCTGTTTACACACGACCATTACATAATGGTTTACAATACAAATATGTTACATCGAAATCAGTTTCTTGAATGCAGTTTTTACACAATATCATACAAACATGGACTCCAAATCTTGTCCTTATTTTAGTATGCAACAGCGGAAGCTCTTAATATTCACCTGAGAATAAACATGCTTTAAACGTCAACAAAAATGTTGGTGAGTTATAGGTTTAACCTATATATATCAAATCGTAACAATAGGCCACAAGATTTCATATTTCAATACACATCCCATACATAGAGATAAAAATCATTCATATGGTGAACACCTGGTAACCGACAATAACAAGATGCATATATAAGAATATCCCCATCATTCCGGGACACCCTTCGGATATGATATAAATTTCGAAGTACTAAAGCATCCGGTACTTTGGATGGGGTTTGTTAGGCCCAATAGATCTATCTTTAGGATTCGCGTCAATTAGGGTGTCTGTTCCCTAATTCTTAGATTACCAGACTTAATAAAAAGGGGCATATTCGATTTCGATAATTCAACCATAGAATGTAGTTTCACGTACTTGTGTCTATTTTGTAAATCATTTATAAAACCTGCATGTATTCTAATCCCAAAAATATTAGATTTTAAAAGTGGGACTATAACTCACTTTCACAGATTTTTACTTCGTCGGGAAGTAAGACTTGGCCACTGTTGATTCACGAACCTATAACAATATATACATATATATTAAAGTATGTTCAAAATATATTTACAACACTTTTAATATATTTTGATGTTTTAAGTTTATTAAGTCAGCTGTCCTCGTTAGTAACCTATAACTAGTTGTCCACAGTTAGATGTACAGAAATAAATCGATAAATATTATCTTGAATCAATCCACGACCCAGTGTATACGTATCTCAGTATTGATCACAACTCAAACTATATATATTTTGGAATCAACCTCAACCCTGTATAGCTAACTCCAACATTCACATATAGAGTGTCTATGGTTGTTCCGAAATATATATAGATGTGTCGACATGATAGGTCGAAACATTGTATACGTGTCTATGGTATCTCAAGATTACATAATATACAATACAAGTTGATTAAGTTATGGTTGGAATAGATTTGTTACCAATTTTCACGTAGCTAAAATGAGAAAAATTATCCAATCTTGTTTTACCCATAATTTCTTCATTTTAAATCCGTTTTGAGTGAATCAAATTGCTATGGTTTCATATTGAACTCTATTTTATGAATCTAAACAGAAAAAGTATAGGTTTATAGTCGGAAAAATAAGTTACAAGTCGTTTTTGTAAAGGTAGTCATTTCAGTCGAAAGAACGACGTCTAGATGACCATTTTAGAAAACATACTTCCACTTTGAGTTTAACCATAATTTTTGGATATAGTTTCATGTTCATAATAAAAATCATTTTCTCAGAATAACAACTTTTAAATCAAAGTTTATCATAGTTTTTAATTAACTAACCCAAAACAGCCCGCGGTGTTACTACGACGGCGTAAATCCGGTTTTACGGTGTTTTTCGTGTTTCCAGGTTTTAAATCATTAAGTTAGCATATCATATAGATATATAACATGTGTTTAGTTGATTTTAAAAGTCAAGTTAGAAGGATTAACTTTTGTTTGCGAACAAGTTTAGAATTAACTAAACTATGTTCTAGTGATTACAAGTTTAAACCTTCGAATAAGATAGCTTTATATGTATGAATCGAATGATGTTATGAACATCATTACTACCTTAATTTCCTTGGATAAACCTACTGGAAAAGAGAAAAATGGATCTAGCTTCAATGGATCCTTGGATGGCTCGAAGTTCTTGAAGCAGAATCATGACACGAAAACAAGTTCAAGTAAGATCATCACTTGAAATAAGATTGTTATAGTTATAGAAATTGAACCAAAGTTTGAATATGATTATTACCTTGTATTAGAATGATAACCTACTGTAAGAAACAAAGATTTCTTGAGGTTGGATGATCACCTTACAAGATTGGAAGTGAGCTAGCAAACTTGAAAGTATTCTTGATTTTATGAAACTAGAACTTTTGGAATTTATGAAGAACACTTAGAACTTGAAGATAGAACTTGAGAGAGATCAATTAGATGAAGAAAATTGAAGAATGAAAGTGTTTGTAGGTGTTTTTGGTCGTTGGTGTATGGATTAGATATAAAGGATATGTAATTTTGTTTTCATGTAAATAAGTCATGAATGATTACTCATATTTTTGTAATTTTATGAGATATTTCATGCTAGTTGCCAAATTATGGTTCCCACATGTGTTAGGTGACTCACATGGGCTGCTAAGAGCTGATCATTGGAGTGTATATACCAATAGTACATACATCTAAAAGCTGTGTATTGTACGAGTACGAATACGGGTGCATACGAGTAGAATTGTTGATGAAACTGAACGAGGATGTAATTGTAAGCATTTTTGTTAAGTAGAAGTATTTTGATAAGTGTATTGAAGTCTTTCAAAAGTGTATAAATACATATTAAAACACTACATGTATATACATTTTAACTGAGTCGTTAAGTCATCGTTAGTCGTTACATGTAAGTGTTGTTTTGAAACCTTTAGGTTAACGATCTTGTTAAATGTTGTTAACCCAATGTTTATAATATCAAATGAGATTTTAAATTATTATATTATCATGATATTATCATATATGAATATCTCTTAATATGATATATATACATTAAATGTCTTTACAACGATAATCGTTACATATATGTCTCGTTTAAAAATCATTAAGTTAGTTGTCTTGTTTTTACATATGTAGTTCATTGTTAATATACTTTATGATATGTTTTCTTATCATAGTATCATGTTAACTATATATATATATATATCCATATATATGTCATCATATAGTTTTTACAAGTTTTAACGTTCGTGAATCACCGATCAACTTGGGTGGTCAATTGTCTATATGAAACATATTTCAATTAATCAAGTCTTAACAAGTTTGATTGCTTAACATGTTGGAAACATTTAATCATGTAAATATCAATCTCAATTAATATATATAAACTTGGAAAAGTTCGGGTCACTACAGTACCTACCCGTTAAATAAATTTCGTCCCGAAATTTTAAGCTGTTGAAGGTGTTGTCGAATCTTCTGGAAATAGATGCGGGTATTTCTTCTTCATCTGATCTTCATGCTCCCAGGTGAACTCGGGTCCTCTACGAGCATTCCATCGAACCTTAACAATTGGTATCTTGTTTTGCTTAAGTCTTTTAACCTCACGATCCATTATTTCGACGGGTTCTTCGATGAATTGAAGTTTTTCGTTGATTTGGATTTCATCTAACGGAATAGTGAGATCTTCTTTAGTAAAACATTTCTTTAAATTCGAGACGTGGAAAGTGTTATGTACAGCCGCGAGTTGTTGAGGTAACTCTAGTCGGTAAGCTACTGGTCCGACACGATCAATAATCTTGAATGGTCCAATATACCTTGGATTTAATTTCCCTCGTTTACCAAATCGAACAACGCCTTTCCAAGGTGCAACTTTAAGCATGACCATCTCTCTAATTTCAAATTCTATATCTTTTCTTTTAATGTCAGCGTAGCTCTTTTGTCGACTTTGGGCGGTTTTCAACCGTTGTTGAATTTGGATGATCTTCTCGGTAGTTTCTTGTATAATCTCCGGACCCGTAATCTGTCTATCCCCCACTTCACTCCAACAAATCGGAGACCTGCACTTTCTACCATAAAGTGCTTCAAACGGCGCCATCTCAATGCTTGAATGGTAGCTGTTGTTGTAGGAAAATTCTGCTAACGGTAGATGTCGATCCTAACTGTTTCTGAAATCAATAACACATGCTCGTAGCATGTCTTCAAGCGTTTGTATCGTCCTTTCGCTCTGCCCATCAGTTTGTGGATGATAGGCAGTACTCATGTCTAGACGAGTTCCTAATGCTTGCTGTAATGTCTGCCAGAATCTTGAAATAAATCTGCCATCCCTATCAGAGATAATAGAGATTGGTATTCCATGTCTGGAGACGACTTCCTTCAAATACAGTCATGCTAACTTCTCCATCTTGTCATCTTCTCTTATTGGTAGGAAGTGTGCTGATTTGGTGAGACGATCAACTATTACCCAAATAGTATCAAAACCACTTGCAGTCCTTGGCAATTTAGTGATGAAATCCATGGTAATGTTTTCCCATTTCCATTCCGGGATTTCGGGTTGTTGAAGTAGACCTGATGGTTTCTGATGCTCAGCTTTGACCTTAGAACACGTCAAACATTCTCCTACGTATTTAGCAACATCGGCTTTCATACCCGGCCACCAAAAATGTTTCTTGAGATCCTTGTACATCTTCCCCGTTCCAGGATGTATTGAGTATCTGGTTTTATGAGCTTCTCTAAGTACCATTTCTCTCATATCTCCAAATTTTGGTACCCAAATCCTTTCAGCCCTATACCGGGTTCCGTCTTCCCGAATATTAAGATGCTTCTCCGATCCTTTGGGTATTTCATCCTTTAAATTTCCCTCTTTTAAAACTCCTTGTTGCGCCTCCTTTATTTGAGTAGTAATGTTATTATGAATCATTATATTCATAGATTTTACTCGAATGGGTTCTCTGTCCTTCCTGCTCAAGGCATCGGCTACCACATTTGCCTTCCCCGGGTGGTAACGAATCTCAAAGTCGTAATCATTCAATAATTCAATCCACCTACGCTGCCTCATATTCAGTTGTTTCTGATTAAATATGTGTTGAAGACTTTTGTGGTCGGTATATATAATACTTTTGACCCCATATAAGTAGTGCCTCCAAGTCTTTAATGCAAAAACAACCGCGCCTAATTCCAAATCATGCGTCGTATAATTTTGTTCGTGAATCTTCAATTGTCTAGACGCATAAGCAATCACCTTCATTCGTTGCATTAATACACAACCGAGACCTTGCTTTGATGCATCACAATAAATCACAAAATCATCATTCCCTTCAGGCAATGACAATATAGGTGCCGTAGTTAGCTTTTTCTTCAATAACTGAAACACTTTCTCTTGTTCATCATTCCATTCAAATTTCTTCCCTTTATGCGTTAATGCAGTCAAGGGTTTTGCTATTCTGGAAAAGTCTTGGATGAACCTTCTGTAGTAACCAGCTAGTCCTAAAAACTGGCGTATGTGTTTCGGAGTTTTCGGGGTTTCCCACTTTTCAACAGTTTCTATCTTTGCCGGATCCACCTTAATACCTTCTTTGTTCACTATGTGACCGAGGAATTGAACTTCTTCCAACCAAAATGCACACTTTGAAAACTTAGCGTACAATTCTTCCTTCCTCAATACTTCTAACACCTTTCTCAAATGTTCACCGTGTTCTTGGTCATTATTTGAGTAAATAAGTATGTCATCAATGAAAACAATGACAAACTTGTCAAGGTATGGTCCACACACTCGGTTCATAAGGTCCATGAACATAGCTGGTGCATTAGTTAAACCAAACGGCATGACCATAAACTCGTAATGACCGTAACGTGTTCTGAAAGCAGTCTTTGGAATATCATCTTCTTTCACCCGCATTTGATGATACCCGGAACGTAAGTCAATCTTTGAATAAACAGACGAGCCTTGTAGTTGATCAAATAAGTCGTCGATTCTCGGTAGTGGGTAGCGGTTCTTGATGGTAAGTTTGTTCAACTCTCGGTAGTCGATACACAACCTGAATGTACCATCTTTCTTCTTGACAAACAAAACAGGAGCTCCCCACGGTGATGTGCTTGGTCGAATGAAACCACGCTCTAAAAGTTCTTGTAATTAGCTTTGCAGTTCTTTCATCTTACTGGGTGCGAGTCTGTAAGGAGCACGAGCTATTGGTGCAGCTCCTGGTACAAGATCTATTTGAAATTCAACGGATCGATGTGGGGGTAATCCCGGTAATTCTTTTGGAAATACATCGGGAAATTCTTTTGCAATGGGAACATCATTGATGCTCTTTTCTTCAGTTTGTACTTTCTCGACGTGTGCTAGAACAGCATAGCAACCTTTTCTTATTAGTTTTTGTGCCTTCAAATTACTAATAAGATGTAGCTTCGTGTTGCCCTTTTCTCCGTACACCATTAAGGGTTTTCCTTTTTCTCGTATAATGCGAATTGCATTTTTGTAACAAACGATCTCCGCTTTCACTTCTTTCAACCAGTCCATACCGATTATCACATCAAAACTCCCTAACTCTACTGGTATCAAATCAATCTTAAATGTTTCGCTAACCAATTTAATTTCTCGATTCCGACATATATTATCTGCTGAAATTAATTTACCATTTGCTAATTCGAGTAAAAATTTACTATCCAAAGGCGTCAATGGACAACTTAATTTAGCACAAAAATCTCTACTCATATAGCTTCTATCCGCACCCGAATCAAATAAAACGTAAGCAGATTTTTTGTCAATAAGAAACGTACCCGTAACAAGCTCCGGGTCTTCCTGTGCCTCTACCGCATTAATATTGAAAACTCTTCCACGACCTTGTCCATTCGTGTTCTCCTGGTTCGGGCAATTTCTAATAATGTGGCCTGGTTTTCCACATTTATAACAAACTACATTGGCATAACTTGCTCCGACACTACTTGCTCCGCCATTACTCGTTCCGACACCATTTGTTCCTTTCGTTCTATTAACCCCTGGTCCGTAGACCTCACACTTCGCCGCGCTATGACCATTTCTTTTACACTTGTTGCAAAATTTGGTGCAGAACCCCGAGTGATTCTTTTCACACCTTTGGCATAGCTGTTTCTGATTGTTGTTGTTGTTGCGGTTATTATTGTTGTTGGGATGATTGTTGTAGTTGCTGTTGTTGTTGTTGTTGTTGTTGGGCCGTTTGTTGTAGTTGCGATTGATGTTGCGATTGTTGGGATAATTGTTGCGATTATTGTTGTAATTGATGTTGTTGTTGTATTGGTGATTCTTATCACCGTTTTCCTCCCACTTTCTTTTGACTTGCTTCATATTGGCCTCTTCAGCAGTCTGTTCTTTAATTCTTTCTTCAATCTGGTTCACTAGTTTGTGAGCCATTCTACATGCCTGTTGTATGGAGGCGGGCTCGTGTGAACTTATATCTTCTTGGATTCTTTCCGGTAATCCTTTCACAAACGCGTCGATCTTCTCTTCCTCATCTTCGAATGCTCCCGGACACAATAGGCACAATTCTGTGAATCGTCTTTCGTACGTGGTAATATCAAATCCTTGGGTTCGTAACCCTCTAAGTTCTGTCTTGAGCTTATTGACCTCGGTTCTGGGACGGTACTTCTCGTTCATCAAGTGCTTGAATGCTGACCACGGTAGTGCGTACGCATCATCTTGTCCCACTTGCTCTAGATAGGTATTCCACCATGTTAACGCAGAACCTGTGAAGGTATGCGTAGCGTACTTCACTTTGTCCTCTTCAGTACACTTACTTATGGCAAACACCGATTCAACCTTCTCGGTCCACCGTTTCAATCCGATCGGTCCTTCGGTTCCATCAAATTCCAAAGGTTTGCAGGCAGTGAATTCTTTGTAGGTGCATCCTACACGATTTCCTGTACTGCTAGATCCAAGGTTATTGTTGGTATGTAGCGCAGCCTGTACTGCGGCTATGTTTGAAGCTAGAAAAGTACGGAATTCCTCTTCATTCATATTCACGGTGTGTCGAGTAGTCGGTGCCATTTCCTTCAAAATAGTTAAATGGAACAAGTTAATCATACAGAATATTAAGAGTAGTTAATAGTATTTCGTAGCATAATATGAACTCATTTATAAAAGCTTTTTCTTCATATTAGCGTTTTATAAGTTTAAATTCGGGTGGTACCTACCCGTTAAGTTCATACTTAGTAGCTAATATACAATTCAACTACTACAATTCTATATGAAAAACTGATTATAATAATATTTCGCGTTCAAACTTTTATACAATATTTTACAAACTTACAATACCGCTTATTTTACATAAATCATGAAATATAGCACACAATAACTTTGATACAAGATAGTTATGAAGACAATTCTAGCTAGTACACAAGTCGTTCAGCAAAGGCAATAAAGACACGTAATTCATACGTCCAGAAACAAGTCATGCATTCTGGTTTTACTAGGACTACTTCCCATCCTTGGTCTTGTGCAACATAACCGTTATGGCCGTTGATAAGACAGCGTGTTGTAACGTCATCAAAGGGACGAGGGTTACGTAATGTCCAACAGTCCCGTAATAATCTAAAAACCTCATTTCTTACCCCAATTACCGACTCCGTCGCTTGTGGAAACGTTTTGTTTAATAGTTGTAGCCCGATGTTCTTGTTCTCACTTTGGTGAGAAGCGAACATTACTAATCCGTAAGCATAACATGCTTCTTTATGTTGCATGTTAGCCGCTTTTTCTAAATCACGAAGTCCAATATTCGGATATATTGAGTCAAAATAATTTCTTAACCCGTTGCGTAAAATAGCATTTGGGTTCCCCGCAATATATGCGTCAAAGTAAACACATCGTAACTTATGGGTTTCCCAATGTGATATCCCCCATCTTTCAAACGAAAGTCTCTTATAAACCAAGACATTCTTGGAACGTTCTTCGAATGTCTTACAAACTGATCTCGCCTTAAATAGTTGTGCCGAAGAATTCTGGCCGACTCTAGACAAGATTTCATCAATCATGTCTCCGGGTAGGTCTCTTAAAATATTGGGTTGTCTATCCATTTTGTGTTTTTAAACTGTAAAATAGACAAGAGTTAGATTCATAAAAAAATACTTATTAATACAAGCAATTTTTACATATATCATAAAGCATAAGAACACTATATTACATATATTACACCACACGAATACAACTATCTTATTCCGACTCGCTCGTTTCTTCTTCTTCGGTTTTGGTTCGTTTTGCCAAGTTTCTAGGGATATATGATGTTCCCCTAATACGAGCCGTCGTTGTCCACATTGGTTTAGAAAAACCTGGTGGTTTAGAGGTTCCCGGGTCATTGTTACAACTTAAGGACTTCGGGGGTTGACGATACATATAAAGTTCATCGGGGTTGGAATTAGATTTCTCTATTTTTATGCCCTTTCCCTTATTATTTTCTTTTGCCTTTTTAAATTCAGTTGGGGTAATTTCTATAACATCATCGGAATTCTCGTCGGAATCCGATTCATCGGAGAATTGGTAATCCTCCCAATATTTTGCTTCCTTGGCGGAAACACCATTGACCATAATTAACTTTGGTCGGTTGGTTGAGGATTTTCTTTTACTTAACCGTTTTATTATTTCCCCCACCGGTTCTATTTCTTCATCCGGTTCCGATTCTTCTTCCGGTTCCGATTCTTCTTCCGGTTCCGACTCTTCTTCCGGTTCCTCTTCGGGAACTTGTGAATCAGTCCACAAATCATTCCAATTTACATTTGACTCTTCATTATTATTAGGTGAGTCAATGGGACTTGTTCTAGAGGTAGACATCTATCACATAATATCAAACACGTTAAGAGATTAATATATCACATAATATTCATATGTTAAAATATATAGTTTCCAACAAAAATGTTAAGCAATCATTTTTAAAGAAAACACGGTCGAAGTCCAGACTCACTAATGCATCCTAACAAACTCGATAAGACACACTAATGCAAATTTTCTGGTTCTCTAAGACCAACGCTCTGATACCAACTGAAATGTTCCGTTCTTATTGATTAAAAACGTTCCATATTAATTGATTTCGTTGCGAGGTTTTGACCTCTATATGAGACGTTTTTCAAAGACTGCATTCATTTTTAAAACAAACCATAACCTTTATTTCATAAATAAAGGTTTAAAAAGCTTTACGTAGATTATCAAATAATGATAATCTAAAATATCCTGTTTACACACGACCATTACATAATGGTTTACAATACAAATATGTTACATCGAAATCAGTTTCTTGAATGCAGTTTTTACACAATATCATACAAACATGGACTCCAAATCTTGTCCTTATTTTAGTATGCAACAGCGGAAGCTCTTAATATTCACCTGAGAATAAACATGCTTTAAACGTCAACAAAAATGTTGGTGAGTTATAGGTTTAACCTATATATATCAAATCGTAACAATAGACCACAAGATTTCATATTTCAATACACATCCCATACATAGAGATAAAAATCATTCATATGGTGAACACCTGGTAACCGACAATAACAAGATGCATATATAAGAATATCCCCATCATTCCGGGACACCCTTCGGATATGATATAAATTTCGAAGTACTAAAGCATCCGGTACTTTGGATGGGGTTTGTTAGGCCCAATAGATCTATCTTTAGGATTCGCGTCAATTAGGGTGTCTGTTCCCTAATTCTTAGATTACCAGACTTAATAAAAAGGGGCATATTCGATTTCGATAATTCAACCATAGAATGTAGTTTCACGTACTTGTGTCTATTTTGTAAATCATTTATAAAACCTGCATGTATTCTCATCCCAAAAATATTAGATTTTACAAGTGGGACTATAACTCACTTTCACAGATTTTTACTTCGTCGGGAAGTAAGACTTGGCCACTGTTGATTCACGAACCTATAACAATATATACATATATATTAAAGTATGTTCAAAATATATTTACAACACTTTTAATATATTTTGATGTTTTAAGTTTATTAAGTCAGCTGTCCTCGTTAGTAACCTATAACTAGTTGTCCACAGTTAGATGTACAGAAATAAATCGATAAATATTATCTTGAATCAATCCACGACCCAGTGTATACGTATCTCAGTATTGATCACAACTCAAACTATATATATTTTGGAATCAACCTCAACCCTGTATAGCTAACTCCAACATTCACATATAGAGTGTCTATGGTTGTTCCGAAATATATATAGATGTGTCGACATGATAGGTCGAAACATTGTATACGTGTCTATGGTATCTCAAGATTACATAATATACAATACAAATTGATTAAGTTATGGTTGGAATAGATTTGTTACCAATTTTCACGTAGCTAAAATGAGAAAAATTATCCAATCTTGTTTTACCCATAACTTCTTCATTTTAAATCCGTTTTGAGTGAATCAAATTGCTATGGTTTCATATTGAACTCTATTTTATGAATCTAAACAGAAAAGTATAGGTTTATAGTCGGAAAAATAAGTTACAAGTCGTTTTTGTAAAGGTAGTCATTTCAGTCGAAAGAACGACGTCTAGATGACCATTTTAGAAAACATACTTCCACTTTGAGTTTAACCATAATTTTTGGATATAGTTTCATGTTCATAATAAAAATCATTTTCTCAGAATAACAACTTTTAAATCAAAGTTTATCATAGTTTTTAATTAACTAACCCAAAACAGCCCGCGGTGTTACTACGACGGCGTAAATCCGGTTTTACGGTGTTTTTCGTGTTTCCAGGTTTTAAATCATTAAGTTAGCATATCATATAGATATATAACATGTGTTTAGTTGATTTTAAAAGTCAAGTTAGAAGGATTAACTTTTGTTTGCGAACAAGTTTAGAATTAACTAAACTATGTTCTAGTGATTACAAGTTTAAACCTTCGAATAAGATAGCTTTATATGTATGAATCGAATGATGTTATGAACATCATTACTACCTTAATTTCCTTGGATAAACCTACTGGAAAAGAGAAAAATGGATCTAGCTTCAATGGATCCTTGGATGGCTCGAAGTTCTTGAAGCAGAATCATGACACGAAAACAAGTTCAAGTAAGATCATCACTTGAAATAAGATTGTTATAGTTATAGAAATTGAACCAAAGTTTGAATATGATTATTACCTTGTATTAGAATGATAACCTACTGTAAGAAACAAAGATTTCTTGAGGTTGGATGATCACCTTACAAGATTGGAAGTGAGCTAGCAAACTTGAAAGTATTCTTGATTTTATGAAACTAGAACTTTTGGAATTTATGAAGAACACTTAGAACTTGAAGATAGAACTTGAGAGAGATCAATTAGATGAAGAAAATTGAAGAATGAAAGTGTTTGTAGGTGTTTTTGGTCGTTGGTGTATGGATTAGATATAAAGGATATGTAATTTTGTTTTCATGTAAATAAGTCATGAATGATTACTCATATTTTTGTAATTTTATGAGATATTTCATGCTAGTTGCCAAATGATGGTTCCCACATGTGTTAGGTGACTCACATGGGCTGCTAATAGCTGATCATTGGAGTGTATATACCAATAGTACATACATCTAAAAGCTGTGTATTGTACGAGTACGAATACGGGTGCATACGAGTAGAATTGTTGATGAAACTGAACGAGGATGTAATTGTAAGCATTTTTGTTAAGTAGAAGTATTTTGATAAGTGTATTGAAGTCTTTCAAAAGTGTATAAATACATATTAAAACACTACATGTATATACATTTTAACTGAGTCGTTAAGTCATCGTTAGTCTTTACATGTAAGTGTTGTTTTGAAACCTTTAGGTTAACGATCTTGTTAAATGTTGTTAACCCAATGTTTATAATATCAAATGAGATTTTAAATTATTATATTATCATGATATTATCATGTATGAATATCTCTTAATATGATATATATACATTAAATGTCTTTACAACGATAATCGTTACATATATGTCTCGTTTAAAAATCATTAAGTTAGTAGTCTTGTTTTTACATATGTAGTTCATTGTTAATATACTTTATGATATGTTTTCTTATCATAGTATCATGTTAACTATATATATATATATATATCCATATATATGTCATCATATAGTTTTTACAAGTTTTAACGTTCGTGAATCACCGATCAACTTGGGTGGTCAATTGTCTATATGAAACATATTTCAATTAATCAAGTCTTAACAAGTTTGATTGCTTAACATGTTGGAAACATTTAATCATGTAAATATCAATCTCAATTAATATATATAAACATGGAAAAGTTCGGGTCACTACAACTTTGACGCATATATTTTGGGGAACCCAAATGCTATTTTACGCAACGGGTTAAGAAATTATTTTGACTCAATATATCCGAATATTGGACTTCGTGATTTAGAAAAAGCGGCTAACATGCAACATAAAGAAGCATGTTATGCTTACGGATTAGTAATGTTCGCTTCTCACCAAAGTGAGAACAAGAACATCGGGCTACAACTATTAAACAAAACGTTTCCACAAGTGACGGAGTCGGTAATTGGGGTAAGAAATGAGGTTTTTAGATTATTTCGGGACTGTTGGACATTACGTAACCCTCGTCCCTTTGACGACGTTACAACACGCTGTCTTATAAACGGCCATAACGGTTATGTTGCACAAGACCAAGGATGGGAAGTAGTCCTAGTAAAACCAGAATGCATGACTTGTTTTCTGGACGTATGAATTACGTGTCTTTATTGCCTTTGCTGAATGACTTGTGTACTAGCTAGAATTATCTTCACAACTATCTTGTATCAAAGTTATTGTGTGCTATATTTCATGCTTTATGTAAAATAAGCGGTACTGTAATTTTGTAAAATATTGTATAAAAGTTTGAACGCGAAATATTATTATAATCAGTTTTTCATATAGAATTGTAGTAGTTGAATTGTATATTAGCTACTAAGTATGAACTTAACGGGTAGGTACTACCCGAATTTAAACTTATAAAACGCTAATATGAAGAAAAAGCTTTTATAAATGAGTTCATATTATGCTACGAAATACTATTAACTACTCTTAATATTCTGTATGATTAACTTGTTCCATTTGACTATTTTGAAGGAAATGGCACCGACTACTCGACACACCGTGAATATGAATGAAGAGGAATTCCGTACTTTTCTAGCTTCAAACATAGCCGCAGTACAGGCTGCGCTACATACCAACAATAACCTTGGATCTAGCAGTACAGGAAATCGTGTAGGATGCACCTACAAAGAATTCACTGCCTGCAAACCTTTGGAATTTGATGGAACCGAAGGACCGATCGGATTGAAACGGTGGACCGAGAAGCTCGAATCGGTGTTTGCCATAAGTAAGTGTACTGAAGAGGACAAATTGAAGTACGCTACGCATACCTTCACAGGTTCTGCGTTAACATGGTGGAATACCTATCTAGAGCAAGTGGGACAAGACGATGCGTACGCACTACCGTGGTCAGCATTCAAGCACTTGATGAACGAGAAGTACCGTCCCAGAACCGAGGTCAATAAGCTCAAGACAGAACTTAGAGGGTTACGAACCCAAGGATTTGATATTACCACGTACGAAAGACGATTCACAGAATTGTGCCTATTGTGTCCGGGAGCATTCGAAGATGAGGAAGAGAAGATCGACGCATTTGTGAAAGGATTACCGGAAAGAATCCAAGAAGATATAAGTTCACACGAGCCCGCCTCTATACAACAGGCATGTAGAATGGCTCACAAACTAGTGAACCAGATTGAAGAAAGAATTAAAGAACAGACTGCTGAAGAGGCCAATGTGAAGCAAGTCAAAAGAAAGTGGGAGGAAAACGGTGATAAGAATCACCAATACAACAACAGCAGCAATTACAACAATAATCGCAACAATTATCCCAATAATCGCAACATCAATCGCAACTACAACAAACGGCCCAACAATAACAACAACAACAACAACAGCAACAGCAACTACAACAATCATCCCAACAACAATAATAACCGCAACAACAACAATCAGAAGCAGCTATGCCAAAGGTGTGAAAAGTATCACTCGGGGTTCTGCACCAAATTTTGCAACAAGTGTAAAAGAAATGGTCATAGCGCGGCGAAGTGTGAGGTCTACGGACCAGGGGTTAATAGAACGAAAGGAACAAATGGTGTCGGAACGAGTAATAGCGGAACAAGTAGTGTCGGAGCAAGTTATGCCAATGTAGTTTGTTATAAATGTGGAAAACCGGGCCACATTATTAGAAATTGCCCGAACCAGGAGAACACGAATGGACAAGGCCGCGGAAGAGTTTTCAATATTAATGCGGCAGAGGCACAGGAAGACCCGGAGCTTGTTACGGGTACGTTTCTTATTGACAATAAATCTGCTTACGTTTTATTTGATTCGGGTGCGGATAGAAGCTATATGAGTAGAGATTTTTGTGCTAAATTAAGTTGTCCATTGACGCCTTTGGATAGTAAATTTTTACTCGAATTAGCAAATGGTAAATTAATTTCAGCAGATAATATATGTCGGAATCGAGAAATTAAACTGGTTAGCGAAACATTTAAGATTGATTTGATACCAGTAGAGTTATGGAGTTTTGATGTGATAATCGGTATGGACTGGTTGAAAGAAGTGAAAGCAGAGATCGTCTGTTACAAAAATGCAATTCGCATTATACGAGAAAAAGGAAAACCCTTAATGGTGTACGGAGAAAAGGGCAACACGAAGCTACATCTTATTAGTAATTTGAAGGCATAAAAACTAATAAGAAAAGGTTGCTATGCTGTTCTAGCACACGTCGAGAAAGTACAAACTGAAGAAAAGAGCATCAATGATGTTCCCATTGCAAAAGAATTTCCCGATGTATTTCCGAAAGAATTACCGGGATTACCCCCACATCGATCCGTTGAATTTCAAATAGATCTTGTACCAGGAGCTACACCAATAGCTCGTGCTCCTTACAGACTCGCACCCAGCGAGATGAAAGAACTGCAAAGCCAATTACAAGAACTTTTAGAGCGTGGTTTCATTCGACCAAGCACATCACCGTGGGGAGCTCCTGTTTTGTTTGTCAAGAAGAAAGATGGTACATTCAGGTTGTGTATCGACTACCGAGAGTTTAACAAACTTACCATCAAGAACCGCTACCCACTACTGAGAATCGACGACTTATTTGATCAACTACAAGGCTCGTCTGTTTATTCAAAGATTGACTTACGTTCTGGGTATCATCAAATGCGGGTGAAAGAAGATGATATTCCAAAGACTGCTTTCAGAACACGTTACAGTCATTACGAGTTTATGGTCATGCCGTTTGGTTTAACTAATGCACCAGCTGTGTTCATGGACCTTATGAACCGAGTGTGTGGACCATACCTTGACAAGTTTGTCATTGTTTTCATTGATGACATACTTATTTACTCAAAGAATGACCAAGAACACGGTGAACATTTGAGAAAGGTGTTAGAAGTATTGAGGAAAGAAGAATTGTACGCTAAGTTTTCAAAGTGTGCATTTTGGTTGGAAGAAGTTCAATTCCTCGGTCACATAGTGAACAAAGAAGGTATTAAGGTGGATCCGACAAAGATAGAAACGGTTGAAAAGTGGGAAACCCCGAAAACTCCGAAACACATACGCCAGTTTTTAGGACTAGCTGGTTACTACAGAAGGTTCATCCAAGACTTTTCCAGAATAGCAAAACCCTTGACTGCATTAACGCATAAAGGGAAGAAATTTGAATGGAATGATGAACAAGAGAAAGTGTTTCAGTTATTGAAGAAAAAGCTAACTACGGCACCTATATTGTCATTGCCTGAAGGGAATGATGATTTTGTGATTTATTGTGACGCATCAAAGCAAGGTCTCGGTTGTGTATTAATGCAACGAACGAAGGTGATTGCTTATGCGTCTAGACAATTGAAGATTCACGAACAAAATTATACGACGCATGATTTGGAATTAGGCGCGGTTGTTTTTGCATTAAAGACTTGGAGGCACTACTTATATGGGGTCAAAAGTATTATATATACCGACCACAAAAGTCTTCAACACTTATTTAATCAGAAACAACTGAATATGAGGCAGCGTAGGTGGATTGAATTGTTGAATGATTACGACTTTGAGATTCGTTACCACCCGGGGAAGGCAAATGTGGTAGCCGATGCCTTGAGCAGGAAGGACAGAGAACCCATTCGAGTAAAATCTATGAATATAATGATTCATAATAACCTTACTACTCAAATAAAGGAGGCGCAACAAGGAGTTTTAAAAGAGGGAAATTTAAAGGATGAAATACCCAAAGGATCGGAGAAGCATCTTAATATTCGGGAAGACGGAACCCAGTATAGGGCTGAAAGGATTTGGGTACCAAAATTTGGAGATATGAGAGAAATGGTACTTAGAGAAGCTCATAAAACCAGATACTCAATACATCCTGGAACGGGGAAGATGTACAAGGATCTCAGGAAATATTTTTGGTGGCCGGGTATGAAAGCCGATGTTGCTAAATACGTAGGAGAATGTTTGACGTGTTCTAAGGTCAAAGCTGAGCATCAGAAACCATCAGGTCTACTTCAACAACCCAAAATCCCAGAATGGAAATGGGAAAACATTACCATGGATTTCATCACTAAATTGCCAAGGACTGCAAGTGGTTTTGATACTATTTGGGTAATAGTTGATCGTCTCACTAAATCAGCACACTTCCTGCCAATAAGAGAAGATGACAAGATGGAGAAGTTAGCACGACTGTATTTGAAGGAAGTCGTATCCAGACATGGAATACCAATCTCTATTATCTCTGATAGGGATGGCAGATTTATTTCAAGATTCTGGCAGACATTACAGCAAGCATTAGGAACTCGTCTAGACATGAGTACTGCCTATCATCCACAAACTGATGGGCAGAGCGAAAGGATGATACAAACGCTTGAAGACATGCTACGAGCATGTGTTATTGATTTCGGAAACAGTTGGGATCGACATCTACCGTTAGCAGAATTTTCCTACAACAACAGCTACCATTCAAGCATTGAGATGGCGCCGTTTGAAGCACTTTATGGTAGAAAGTGCAGGTCTCCGATTTGTTGGAGTGAAGTGGGGGATAGACAGATTACGGGTTCGGAGATTATACAAGAAACTACCGAGAAGATCATCCAAATTCAACAACGGTTGAAAACCGCCCAAAGTCGACAAAAGAGCTACGCTGACATTAAAAGAAAAGATATAGAATTTGAAATTGGAGAGATGGTCATGCTTAAAGTTGCACCTTGGAAAGGCGTTGTTCAATTTGATAAACGAGGGAAATTAAATCCAAGGTATATTGGACCATTCAAGATTATTGATCGTGTCGGACCAGTAGCTTACCGACTTGAGTTACCTCAACAACTCGCGGCTGTACATAACACTTTCCACGTCTCGAATTTGAAGAAATGTTTTGCTAAAGAAGATCTCACTATTCCGTTAGATGAAATCCAAATCAACGAAAAACTTCAATTCATCGAAGAACCCGTCGAAATAATGGATCGTGAGGTTAAAAGACTTAAGCAAAACAAGATACCAATTGTTAAGGTTCGATGGAATGCTCATAGAGGACCCGAGTTCACCTGGGAGCATGAAGATCAGATGAAGAAGAAATACCCGCATCTATTTCCAGAAGATTCGTCAACACCTTCAATAGCTTAAAATTTCGGGACGAAATTTATTTAACGGGTAGGTACTGTAGTGACCCGAACTTTTCCATGTTTATATACATATTAATTGAGATTGATATTTACATGATTAAATGTTTCCAACATGTTAAGCAATCAAACTTGTTTAAGACTTGATTAATTGAAATATGTTTCATATAGACAATTGACCACCCAAGTTGACCGGTGATTCACGAACGTTAAAACTTTTAAAAACTATACGATGACATATATATGGTTATATATATAGTTAACATGTTTTTATTATAAGTATGTATCTCATTAGGTATTTTAACAATGAGTTATATACATAAAAATGAGACTATTAATTTAAGAAACTCGAAAACGATATATATAACGATTATCGTTATAACAACGTCTTACTAGGTACATATGAATCATATTAAGATATTGATACACTTGGTTAATTATGTTAAATGATAAGTAAATATATTATTAAGTGTATTAACAATGAAATACATATGTAAAAATAAGACTACTAACTTAATGATTTCGAAACGAGACATATATGTAACGATTATCGTTGTAACGACATTTAACTGTATATACATCATACTGAGATATATTATATATCATAATATCATGATAATATAACAATTTAACATCTCATTTGTTATAATAAACAATGGGTTAACAACATTCAACAAGATCATTAACCTAAAGGTTTCAAAACAACATTTACATGTAACGACTAACGATGACTTAACGACTCAGTTAAAATGTATATACATGTAGTGTTTTAATATGTATTCATACACTTTTGAAAGACTTCAAGACACTTATCAAAATACTTCTACTTAACAAAAATGCTTACAATTACATCCTCGTTCAGTTTCATCAACAATTCTACTCGTATGCACCCGTATTCGTACTCGTACAATACACAGCTTTTAGATGTATGTACTATTGGTATATACACTCCAATGATCAGCTCTTAGCATCCCATGTGAGTCACCTAACACATGTGGGAACCATCATTTGGCAACTAGCATGAAATATCTCATAAAATTACAAAAATATGAGTAATCATTCATGACTTATTTACATGAAAACAAAATTACATATCCTTTATATCTAATCCATACACCAACGACCAAAAACACCTACAAACACTTTCATTCTTCAATTTTCTTCATCTAATTGATCTCTCTCAAGTTCTATCTTCAAGTTCTAAGTGTTCTTCATATATTTTACAAGTTCTAGTTACATAAAATCAAGAATACTTTCAAGTTTGCTAGCTCAATTCCAATCTTGTAAGGTGATCATCCAACCTCAAGAAATATTTGTTTCTTACAGTAGGTTATCATTCTAATACAAGGTAATAATCATATTCAAACTTTGGTTCAATTTCTATAACTATAACAATCTTATTTCAAGTAATGATCTTACTTGAACTTGTTTTCGTGTCATGATTCTGCTTCAAGAACTTCGAGCCATCCAAGGATCCGTTGAAGCTAGATCCATTTTTCCCTTTTCCAATAGGTTTATCCAAGGAACTTAAGGTAGTAATGATGTTCATAACATCATTTGATTCATACATATAAAGCTATCTTATTCGAAGGTTTAAACTTGTAATCACTAGAACATAGTTTAGTTAATTCTAAACTTGTTCGCAAACAAAAGTTAATCCTTCTAACTTGACTTTTAAAATCAACTAAACACATGTTCTATATCTATATGATATGCTAACTTAATGATTTAAAACCTGGAAACACGAAAAACACCGTAAAACCGGATTTACGCCGTCGTAGTAACACCGCGGGCTGTTTTGGGTTAGTTAATTAAAAACTATGATAAACTTTGATTTAAAAGTTATTATTCTGAGAAAATGATTTTTATTATGAACATGAAACTATATCCAAAAATTATGGTTAAACTCAAAGTGGAAGTATGTTTTCTAAAATGGTCATCTAGACGTCGTTCTTTCGACTGAAATGACTACCTTTACAAAAACGACTTGTAACTTATTTTTCCGACTATAAACCTATACTTTTCTGTTTAGATTCATAAAATAGAGTTCAATATGAAACCATAGCAATTTGATTCACTCAAAACGGATTTAAAATGAAGAAGTTATGGGTAAAACAAGATTGGATAATTTTTCTCATTTTAGCTACGTGAAAATTGGTAACAAATCTATTCCAACCATAACTTAATCAACTTGTATTGTATATTATGTAATCTTGAGATACCATAGACACGTATACAATGTTTCGACCTATCATGTCGACACATCTATATATATTTCGGAACAACCATAGACACTCTATATGTGAATGTTGGAGTTAGCTATACAGGGTTGAGGTTGATTCCAAAATATATATAGTTTGAGTTGTGATCAATACTGAGATACGTATACACTGGGTCGTGGATTGATTCAAGATAATATTTATCAATTTATTTCTGTACATCTAACTGTGGACAACTAGTTGTAGGTTACTAACGAGGACAGCTGACTTAATAAACTTAAAACATCAAAATATATTAAAAGTGTTGTAAATATATTTTGAACATACTTTGATATATATGTATATATTGTTATAGGTTCGTGAATCAACCAGTGGCCAAGTCTTACTTCCCGATGAAGTAAAAATCTGTGAAAGTGAGTTATAGTCCCACTTTTAAAATCTAATATTTTTGGGATGAGAATACATGCAGGTTTTATAAATGATTTACGAAATAGACACAAGTACGTGAAACTACATTCTATGGTTGAATTATCGAAATCGAATATGCCCCTTTTTATTAAGTCTGGTAATCTAAGAATTAGGGAACAGACACCCTAATTGACGCGAATCCTAAAGATAGATCTATTGGGCCTAACAAACCCCATCCAAAGAACCGGATGCTTTAGTACTTCGAAATTTATATCATATCCGAAGGGTGTCCCGGAATGATGGGGATATTCTTATATATGCATCTTGTTAATGTCGGTTACCAGGTGTTCACCATATGAATGATTTTTATCTCTATGTATGGGATGTGTATTGAAATATGAAATCTTGTGGTCTATTATTATGATTTGATATATATAGGTTAAACCTATAACTCACCAACATTTTTGTTGACGTTTTAAGCATGTTTATTCTCAGGTGATTATTAAGAGCTTCCGCTGTCGCATACTTAAATAAGGACGAGATTTGGAGTCCATACTTGTATGATATTGTGTAAAAACTGCATTCAAGAAACTTATTTTGTTGTAACATATTTGTATTGTAAACCATTATGTAATGGTCGTGTGTAAACAGGATATTTTAGATTATCATTATTTGATAATCTACGTAAAGCTTTTTAAAACCTTTATCTATGAAATAAAGGTTATGGTTTGTTTTAAAAATGAATGCAGTCTTTGAAAAACGTCTCATATAGAGGTCAAAACCACGCAACGAAATCAATTAATATGGAACGTTTTTAATCAATAAGAACGGGACATTTCACCCGTGGGGTTAGTGTACGAGGTGTTAAGTGCACTAATGGTTGTTATGAACTCTGACGGCCTTTAAACACCGTTCCCTCGTTCGATTGGTTAACCATGGTTGTGTGTGGATTGTAGCATATTATATTGTTTAATCTATATGTTAACGTTATGCTAGCTCATATGGTGGAAGGTTTTGTATTATACTCATGATAGTATGATTGTTTATATTGCTTGCATGTATGCGGTGAATGTGTAAGTGATTGCAAGTAAGTAGATTGTATATGTAATCGTATAATTGTTGCACTCACTAAGCATTAGCTTACCCCTCTCGTTGTTTATCTTTTTAGATGCAGGTGCGGACAAGGGCAAAGGGGTTATCGGGCATTAGGTGTCCCTTGATGATGTTTTGTTGGAGCTTTGAAGTTGGTCGAACTTGTAATAAACTTAATTAATGGCCTTCGTGCCTTTTGTAAACATTTAAATTGTGGTACGTTTAAATGGAACTTGTGGAATGGTTTACATATTTAATTAGCGCGTAAATGTGTATTATTTTAAAAAAAATTATCGTATGGAATACGGGTTGGGTTGTTTCAAGTGGTATCAGAGCATAGTCTAAGGGATTTAGGTGACTTGAGATAGGTGCCTAGACTTAGACTTTATTGTGTATGCACTTTTATGCGGGACTTGTAGGATTTCGGGTCGAATCGGGAATTGTTAGTGCTTAGGTGTATGTGATTTAACCTTGCACTAATTGTTTTGTGTTGTAGTTGTAATCATCAACCGAGATAGGCGTTGTACTAGCAAGTTAATGCGACGTGCCCGCGTAGCAATGACTAGCTACCATTGTTACGAGTGCAAATCGTGTCAAACGAGCGATGTACGATGATTGTTGAGCAAGATGGGGCGTTGTGGTGTGTATGGGTATATATATCTGTGTCATGTCTTTTGTTCGTTGTTTAATATTTTTCGTTTTATAGAATGAAGATGAGAAACGGACACGACACCGAACATGATAATGGAGGTACGAGCGAGGACGCCGATTTTACGGCCAAGGTTGAGGCTATTTTTAAACGTCAAAAGGCGGAGTACCTCGTGGATATTAAGAAGATGTTCCTAGATTCAATCGACGAGCAATTAGTCGGTGTAGTAAAGGAACAAGTTAAGGTCGTTCTCCATGAAGATAATGTGGGAAGGTGTGACTTTTTCTATAAGAATTTCAAGGATGCTCAACCTCCTACTTTTGAGGGCGAAAGAGACCCGTTAAAGAGTGCCCGGTGGATCTCCGATATGGAGGGGGCTTTTCGAACTTGTGAATGCCCTCTTGATAAAAAGACGAGGTATGGTCGTAGCATGTTAAGAGGTGATGCGAAGCTATGGTGGGATGCAAAAATCCAAGTTTATGGTGAAGAACAATGCATGGATTTTACTTGGGATGAGTTTAAAACGGAGTTCTTCCAAGACCGATCTTACTAGACTTAAGGATGAGTTGCGTTCCTTGAGGCAAGGGTCGATGGATTTGAACACTCTTAAATCCGTTTACTTGTCAAAAACCCAATTTTGTCCGGAGTATGTCGGGAATGATAAAATGTTGAAGGAAGACTTTTACCGAATCTTGAATGATAATTATCAAGAGAAGATAAGCGTGAATGTGGTGAAGAGTTTTGATGAGTTGTTTGATATGGCCAAAGGTTTCGAGTCGCTCATCTTGAGAAAGAGTGGCTTTACCTTCGGCAAAAAGAAGTTTGAAGCTACTAGTCATTCAAACTTTTCTAACAAGAAGCACAAGAAGGGCTCCGAGAGTGTTGGTAGTGTTAAGAAGGGTGCTTCCGGTGATTTTACTTATGCTTGCTACAATTGTGGACAAAGGGGGCACATGGCTCGTGAGTGCCCGAAACAATCATCCACAACCAAGCTCACTTGTTTTAATTGCGGTAAAGAAGGGCATAAGAAGCCGGAGTGTCCCGACTTGCGGGGTGATCATGTTAAGAGGTTAGAAAAGGCAGCAGGCACGGCTAAAGGGCGGAATTATTTGATGACCAATGATGAGGCCAAGCATTCCAATGAAGTTGTCTCAGGTACTTTTATAGTTAACTCTAATCCGGCAAAGATATTATTTGATAGTGGTGCTAATTTGTCTTTCGTTCGCCTCTATTTGCGTCTAAGCTTAACAAACCGCTAGCTAAATTAAGTCATCCGGTAGAAGTTGAAATAGCGGATGGTAAAACGGTGCTAGGGGTTGATGTGTGTAAAGATTGTAATGTTGTGTTTGGTACCGAAACGTTTAAAATCGATCTCATTCCGATGACTTTTGGTGAGTTTGATATTGTCGTTGGTATGGATTGGCTCGATCGTTATAGAGCCGATATTGCATGCCATGATAAGTTCATTCGTGTGAGAACCCCAAGTGGGGGAGAGTTGATTATTCATGGTGACAAACAAAGAAGACTCGTACCATTATGCACTTATGCACGGGCACGACGTTTCCTAAAGAGTGGTGGTGTGTGTTATCTTGCCCATGTAGTTGATACTCGTGATGAACCACCACCCATTCGTAAAATTCCGGTGGTTAGTGAGTTTGAGGACGTTTTTCCGGATGAGTTACCGGGTGTTCCGGCGGAAAGACCAGTAGAATTTCGCATTGAGTTGGTTCCGGGAGCTACTCCCATTGCTAAAACTCCTTATCGTTTAGTGCCGACGGAAATGCAAGAGTTGTTAAATCAAACCCAAGAGTTGCTTGAAAAGGGTTTCATTCGACCGAGTTCCTCGCCATAGGGTGCTCCAGTTTTGTTTGTGAAAAAGAAAGATGAAAGTATGCAGATGTGCATCGATTATCGGGAGTTGAACAAAGTGACGATCAAGAATCGCTATCCATTACCTAGGATTGACGATTTGTTTGAGTAACTCCATAGTGCAACGTATTTTTCTAAGATTAACTTACGGTCCGGCTACCATCAAGTGCGGGTCCGTGAGGAAGACATAGAGAAAACGGCTTTTCGAACGCGTTATGGGCATTTTGAGTTTGTAGTTATGCCTTTTGATCTTACGAATGCACCGGCGGCATTCATGGATCTTATGAACCGATTGTGCCAACCTATGTTGGACAAGTCAGTAATTGTGTTCATCGACGACATACTTGTTTATTCTAAGAGTATGAAGGAACATGAGCACCATTTGTGTGAAGTGTTGAAGACATTGCGGAAGGAGAAGTTGTATGCAAAATTCTCCAAATGTGAATTTTGGCTAAAGGAAGTCCAATTCCTTGGCCATATTGTGAATCAAGAAGGTATTCAAGTAGATCCGGGGAAGATAGAAACGGTGAAGATTTGGGGACGACCGACTACGCCTACGGAGATCCGAAGTTTTCTCGGATTGGCCAGCATGCACACCATTTCATAATACATCCAACTATAATTGGCTTAACATTAATCTTGATGAACTCAACGACTCGAATGCAATGTCTTTCAAAGTATGTCATGAATGACTCCAGGCAATATCCTTAAAATGAGCTAATGCACGAAGATTTCTTTAATACCTGAGAATAAACATGCTTTAAAGTGTCAACCAAAAGGTTGGTGAGTTTATTAGTTTATCATAATCAATAATTTTTGTAATAGTAATAGACCACAAGATTTCAGTTTCCATAAATATCCGTACACTCGCAAGTGTTTAAAAGTATTCTATAAGTTGTAGGCACCCGGTAACAAGCCTTAACGTTCATGTTTTACCCTCTGAAGTACACCAGATCAGGTGTGTTTAAAATAACCTCGAAGTACTAAAGCATCCCATAGTCGGGATGGGGTTTGTCAGGCCCAATAGATCTATCTTTAGGATTCGCGCCTACCGTACATAGACAAGTAGTTTAATGTTACCAAGCTAAGGGTATATTTCTGGTTTAAACCCACATAGAATTAGTTTTAGTACTTGTGCCTACTTCGTAAAACATTTATAAAACAGCGCATGTATTCTCAGCTCACAAATATATATTGCAAAAGCAATTAAAAAGGGAGCAAATAAAACTCACAATACTGTATTTCGTAGTAAAAATACATATAACGTCATTTAACATATGCAAGGTTGGCCTCGGATTCACGAACGTATCAATATTGAGATTCAATATTGCAGGAAAGTACGTAGACACAACGGAGATGATAAACACTAGATTGACCTCACGAGCATACCCATGAACCATACCCATCACCTCCATAGCTATAACCCATAATTTCCTTAGCTTCGACTCATTCAAAAAAACTATTTTGAAATCACTCGGAGAGCACTCCGTCGTAATATTTTATGTATACTAATAATATCTTGAAATAATACAGAGCAAATATATATATATATATATATATATATATATATATATATATATATATATATATATATATATATATATATATAATTGATTGAGAGAGTTTAGAGAAATATATTTTCAAGTTTCTATGAAATAATGAAACCTATTGAATTCTATTTATAATAGATTTTTGAATTATTAAAGTGAATTATTAAAGTATGAATTATTAAAGTGAATTATTAAAGTATGAATTATTAAAGTGAATTATTAAAGTATGAATTATTAAAGTGAATTATTAAAGTATGAATTATTAAAGTGAATTATTAAAGTATGAATTATTAAAGTGAATTATTAAAGTATGAATTATTAAAGTGAATTATTAAAGTTAAAGTAAAGTAAAAGTAAAGTAAAGGTAAAGTTAAAGTATAGTAAAAGTATAAAAACTATGTATGTATAATACGCGTATAAATATATATAATATTAATTTAAATCGTTATATATATTTAATAAAATAAAATATAAATAGCGTTATATTTATTATACTGGTTAAGTAATGAGTTGTCAAAAGTGATTCTAGATATTTATAAAAGTTATATACGTTTTAATAATAAAGTTCTTTTTAAACTGAAAACGTCTTTGTACGTTTGAAAATAGATTAATAGAATGTTATGGAAACCAATTCTCCACTAACTTTTGTCTAACTTTCGTAAATGACACTTTTTGTTTTTATTTATAAATAGCTTTACAAATTATTCTGAATATCGTTAAGAGGAATAGATTTTCTCAAATCATAGTGGACCTCTCAACAGAGACTTGTAATCATAATTCAATATTTCTGATAATTCAATCATTTAATATATTTTTTTTAATTTCGTCGAAAATCATATTGAAACAAATACGTTCATGTAAAGTATCATATATCTAATACTTTGTTAATGTTTTCAGTTAATATTATATATTATATATACATATCTATATACTCATAATTGTTCGTGAATCGTCGAACACGGTCAAAGGGTAATTGATTACATGAATGTAGTTCCAAACTTTTTGAGATTCAACATTACAAATTCTACTTATCGTGTCGGAAACATATAAAGGTTAAGTTTAAATTTGGTCGAAAATTTCCGGGTCGTCACAGTACCTACCCGTTAAAGAAATTTCGTCCCCAAAATTTGATAGAGGTCGTCATGACTAACAATGAGAATGTTATTATAACGATTATAGAGTTTTATCATGTTCAAGAAGAATGGATAAAATAATTCGATTTCTCGAAACGTGTGAGTGAAGTTATCGTAAATGAATAAAATAAGATAATAGTGATTCGTCGTATCTTTTGACGTCATCATGATTGATCTCCGAAAAGAAAATCTTTGTAATCTATATTGGATTTGATTATTCGGCGATTAAGGAAATTATGATCCTCTTCGAATTAATGCGATAATCCATTTTGATTTCTCTGTCGGATATTTCACTATAAATCCACCTCATTTGTTTTCTTACAACTCACACCTTCTCAACTCATATTTTAAAGTATTTGTTAATATGCTTCATCCAGTGCTGATTCTTGATATACTCCTCACTTTCATATCTGTCGCTCTTCTTTTTCATCTGCCTCCGGAAGAATCTATTTACTTCTACTATACTCTTGGTTTTATAGTGTTTTTAGTTCTCCCGTGTCTTTATATTGCTATATGCATCGATATATACGGTTTATAGTTTCTGGGTTGTTGTTGGTTTCATATCTTCCCTTATATTTCGATATCCCTGCTTCTGTCTTCTATAATCATTGTCATCCCCAATTAATGCTTTCTTTTATTTGCTGCGATTTATACCCCAATTTCTATTTCGGAGTTTTGTCCTTTCGTTTCTTCTTCTTGCGATTAAGCACCGCTTGTGATGGTCCAGAATTTGCATATATGAATTTCGGAATGAATATTGTTAATGTTCTAAGAAGGAAATTGTAATGGCACGATCTTGACTTGTCAAATTACTAGAATACCTTGGAAAAGGCCGAATCATCAAGAAATATTTTCTTGATATTTTAGAGGTTAAAGAGAATACAAGAGTCGTGTAACATAGCACATGATGACGTTATGATCTGTGAATCATCACGTTCCATTTAGAAACTCAGCATGACTTACTGTAATATAACCACGTTGATCAAGTGTCATTATATTATACTAGTTCATGCTTCAGTTCCCAACACTACTTCAAAAATATTCCTATTTTAAATTCGAAAGTTTCAGAATTTAGAAACTAAAATAGTTTCTTTTATGATGTAATACAGACAGCACGAAGAGGTAAATGATTTCAGATAAGAATAATTATGGAAATATCTTCAGAAATATGGAGGATATTTATAATGAAAGATACGATGATATCTTAGAATGTCTAATATCAGAGGATGATGAAGAATATTGTCCGTAAGGGTTTAGAGTCAGGAGCAAGGTATTCGTTAATGACTTCAACAAGTACAGAATCATTTGGATTCTTTGAAGGCCGGTTCAGCCTTTGTGATTTGTCCACAGCCTCCTTCATACTTTGCTCAATCCGTTTTCCAGTTCCAAAGCTTCTCTTTTTCTGAGCTTTACCATTATACTATCCTTTATCATCCAACTTTTTACTGTTAAGGTCGTTTACAGTTTTTGCTGCTTCATCAATATTTTTCAAAATTTCGAGAACTGGTTCGCAGTTTAGGGTGTTTTTCAGAAATTTCTCATTAAAAGTATATAAGTCCAGAAGATAGACACATATAATTGTTGGCGTAGACATGCTGCGAGATTTCAAAATACTGATTGCTAATTTCCGATGATTCGTATGGCAATTCTCGTTACAAGATGCAGATGAGTAAATGATGGGGTTTTGATAAATATAAAGATTTTTCGGAAAGTCAAAGATCAATGAAGTTGTTAATAAGTTTACTGCTAATGTGGCGAGATATGAAAGGTTCCCCGGAAATAATGATGAAAGGGTAATCATTATAATAAGGCTTATTCGATTGAACAATTGAAGTTGGTTTGCTGGAGCTGTGACAAAACCGTCTATTTTTAGAAGGGATTGAAAAGTTATTTTAGCTAGTAAATGCCAAAAGGTCTGACATGGATACATGTTAAATTATGACTTTGGTTTCAAGAGTTTTTCAGGTACGTAACTGTGGATAACATGTGGTTGGATTATCATCTCGATTGTTCATTATTTGAAGTGTCTTCAGGTATTTCGAAGGGCTTGAACACAGATTATAATCGTTAATATACATACGATGTTCTAACACAGTTTTGAAGTTAAAGTATAGCTTTGAAAGATATAGGAATCTAAGAGTGATGATACTGGTTATATTTCAAATTGAATTATGCGATTTCAAAATCAGAATATGTAATTGAATTTGAATGAGTATGATTGTTTTGATTTATATGAAAGAATGGATATTGTTGTGAAAGTAGGGAGTATAGTTGATGATTGCTGAATCAGTTTCGAAAAATGTAATATATTAATTGTGAATTTATATATCTCTCGGGTATTACCTACCCGTTAAAAAAAATTTCACAATTAATATTTTGTACAAAAGAAGTTTATTACAGTCTTTATGAAAATATATGTGTATATTTTCTTTAGATGTAATATAGATTTAATGAGTTAATATTAAATTGAAATGTCCCGTTCTTATTGATTAAAAACGTTCCATATTAATTTATTTCGTTGCGAGGTTTTGACCTCTATATGAGACGTTTTTCAAAGACTGCATTCATTTTAAAACAAACCATAACCTTTATTTCATCAATAAAGGTTTAAAAAGCTTTACGTAGATTATCAAATAATGATAATCTAAAATATCCTGTTTACACACGACCATTACATAATGGTTTACAATACAAATATGTTACAACAAAATAAGTTTCTTGAATGCAGTTTTTACACAATATTATACAAGCATGGACTCCAAATTTTGTCCTTATTTAAGTATGCGACAGCGGAAGCTCTTAATAATCACCTGAGAATAAACATGCTTAAAACGTCAACAAAAATGTTGGTGAGTTATAGGTTTAACCTATATATATCAAATCATAATAATAGACCACAAGATTTCATATTTCAATACACATCCCATACATAGAGATAAAAATCATTCATATGGTGAACACCTGGTAACCGACATTAACAAGATGCATATATAAGAATATCCCCATCATTCCGGGACACCCTTCGGATATGATATAAATTTTGAAGTACTAAAGCATCCGGTACTTTGGATGGGGTTTGCTAGGCCCAATATATCTATCTTTAGGATTCGCGTCAATTAGGGTGTCTGTTCCCTAATTCTTAGATTACCAGACTTAATAAAAAGGGGCATATTCGATTTCGATAATTCAACCATAGAATGTAGTTTCACGTACTTGTGTCTATTTTGTAAATCATTTATAAAACCTGCATGTATTCTCATCCCAAAAATATTAGATTTTAAAAGTGAGACTATAACTCACTTTCACAGATTTTTACTTCGGCGGGAAGTAAGACTTGGCCACTGGTTGATTCACGAACCTATAACAATATATACATATATATCAAAGTATGTTCAAAATATATTTACAACACTTTTAATATATTTTGATGTTTTAAGTTTATTAAGTCAGCTGTCCTCGTTAGTAACCTACAACTAGTTGTCCACAGTTAGATGTATAGAAATAAATCGATAAATATTATCTTGAATCAATCCACGACCCAGTGTATACGTATCTCAGTATTGATCACAACTCAAACTATATATATTTTGGAATCAACCTCAACCCTGTATAGCTAACTCCAACATTCACATATAGAGTGTCTATGGTTGTTCCGAAATATATATAGATGTGTCGACATGATAGGTCGAAACATTGTATACATGTCTATGGTATCTCAAGATTACATAATATACAATACAAGTTGATTAAGTTATGGTTGGAATAGATTTGTTACCAATTTTCACGTAGCTAAAATGAGAAAAATTATCCAATCTTGTTTTACCCATAACTTCTTCATTTTATATCCGTTTTGAGTGAATCAAATTGCTATGGTTTCATATTGAACTCTATTTTATGAATCTAAACATAAAAATTATAGGTTTATAGTCGGAAAAATAAGTTACAAGTCGTTTTTTTAAAGGTAGTCATTTCAGTCGAAAGAACGACGTCTAGATGACCATTTTAGAAAACATACTTCCACTTTGAGTTTAACCATAATTTTTGGATATAGTTTCATGTTCATAATAAAAATCATTTTCTCAGAATAACAACTTTTAAATCAAAGTTTATCATAGTTTTTAATTAACTAACCCAAAACAGCCCGCGGTGTTACTACGACGGCGTAAATCCGGTTTTACGGTGTTTTTCGTGTTTCCAGGTTTTAAATCATTAAGTTAGCATATCATATAGATATAGAACATGTGTTTAGTTGATTTTAAAAGTCAATTTAGAAGGATTAACTTTTGTTTGCGAACAAGTTTAGAATTAACTAAACTATGTTCTAGTGATTACAAGTTTAAACCTTCGAATAAGATAGCTTTATATATATGAATCGAATGATGTTATGAACATCATTACTACCTTAAGTTCCTTGGATAAACCTACTGGAAAAGAGAAAAATGGATCTAGCTTCAACGGATCCTTGGATGGCTCGAAGTTCTTGAAGCAGAATCATGACACGAAAACAAGTTCAAGTAAGATCATCACTTGAAATAAGATTGTTATAGTTATAGAAATTGAACCAAAGTTTGAATATGATTATTACCTTGTATTAGAATGATAACCTACTGTAAGAAACAAAGATTTCTTGAGGTTGGATGATCACCTTACAAGATTGGAAGTGAGCTAGCAAACTTGAAAGTATTCTTGATTTTATATAACTAGAACTTGTAGAATATATGAAGAACACTTAGAACTTGAAGATAGAACTTGAGAGAGATAAATTAGATGAAGAAAATTGAAGAATTAAAGTGTTTGTAGGTGTTTTTGGTCGTTGGTGTATGTATTAGATATAAAGGATATGTAATTTTGTTTTCATGTAAATAAGTCATGAATGATTACTCATATTTTTGTAATTTTATGAGATATTTCATGCTAGTTGCCAAATGATGGTTCCCACATGTGTTAGGTAACTCACATGGGCTACTAATAGCTGATCATTGGAGTGTATATACCAATAGTACATACATCTAAAAGCTGTGTATTGTACGAGTACGAATACGGGTGCATACGAGTAGAATTGTTGATGAAACTGAATGAGGATGTAATTGTAAGCATTTTTGTTAAGTAGAAGTATTTTGATAAGTGTATTGATGTCTTTAAAAAGTGTATAAATACATATTAAAACACTACATGTATATACATTTTAACTGAGTCGTTAAGTCATCGTTAGTCGTTACATGTAAGTGTTGTTTTGAAACCTTTAGGTTAACGATCTTGTTAAATGTTGTTAACCCAGTGTTTATAATATCAAATGAGATTTTAAATTATTATATTATCATGATATTATCATGTATGAATATCTCTTAATATGATATATATACATTAAATGTCTTTACAACGATAATCGTTACATATATGTCTCGTTTAAAAATCATTAAGTTAGTAGTCTTGTTTTTACATATGTAGTTCATTGTTAATATACTTAATGATATGTTTACTTATCATAGTATCATGTTTACTATATATATATATCCATATATATATATGTCATCATATAGTTTTTACAAGTTTTAACGTTCGTGAATCACCGGTCAACTTGGGTGGTCAATTGTCTATATGAAACATATTTCAATTAATCAAGTCTTAACAAGTTTGATTGCTTAACATGTTGGAAACATTTAATCATGTAAATATCGATCTCAATTAATATATATAAACATGGAAAAGTTCGGGTCACTACAGTACCTACCCGTTAAATAAATTTCGTCCCGAAATTTTAAGCTATTGAAGGTGTTGATGAATCTTCTGGAAATAGATGCGGGTATTTCTTCTTCATCTGATCTTCACGCTCCCAGGTGAACTCGGGTCCTCTACGAGCATTCCATCGAACTTTAACAATTGGTATCTTGTTTTGCTTAAGTCTTTTAACCTCACGATCCATTATTTCGACGGGATCTTCGATGAATTAAAGTTTTTCGTTGATTTGGATTTCATCTAACGGAATAGTGAGATCTTCTTTAGCAAAACATTTCTTCAAATTCGAGACGTGGAAAGTGTTATGTACAGCCGTGAGTTATTGAGGTAACTCAAGTCGGTAAGCTACTGGTCCGACACGATCAATAATCTTGAATGGTCCAATATACCTTGGATTTAATTTCCCTCGTTTACCAAATCGAACAACGCCTTTCCAAGGTGCAACTTTAAGCATGACCATCTCTCCAATTTCAAATTCTATATCTTTTCTTTTAATGTCAGCGTAGCTCTTTTGTCGACTTTGGGCGGTTTTCAACCGTTGTTGAATTTGGATGATCTTCTCGGTAGTTTCTTGTATAATCTCAGGACCCGTAATCTGTCTATCCCCCACTTCACTCCAAAAAATCAGAGACCTGCACTTTCTACCATAAAGTGCTTCAAACAGCACCATCTCAATGCTTGAATGGTAGCTTTTGTTGTAGGAAAACTCTGCTAACGGTAGATGTCGATCCCAACTGTTTCCAAAATCAATAATACATGCTCGTAGCATGTCTTCAAATGTTTGTATCGTCCTTTCGCTCTGCCCATCAGTTTGTGGATGATAGGCAGTACTCATGTCTAGACGAGTTCCTAATGCTTGCTGTAATGTCTGCCAGAATCTTGAAATAAATCTGCCATCCCTATTAGAGATAATAGAGATTGGTATTCCATGTATTGAGATGACTTCCTTCAAATACAGTCGTGCTAACTTTTCCATCTTGTCATCTTCTCTTATTGGCAGGAAGTGTGCTGATTTGGTGAGACGATCAACTATTACCCAAATAGTATCAAAACCACTTGCAGTCCTTGGCAATTTAGTGATGAAATCCATGGTAATGTTTTCCCATTTCCATTCCGGGATTTCGGGTTGTTGAAGTAGACCTGATGGTTTCTGATGCTCAGCTTTGACCTTAGAACACGTCAAACATTCTCCTACGTATTTAGCAACATCAACTTTCATACCCGGCCACCAAAAATGTTTCTTGAGATCCTTGTACATCTTCCCCGTTCCAGGATGTATTGAGTATCTGGTTTTATGAGCTTCTCTAAGTACCATTTCTCTCATATCTCCAAATTTTGGTACCCAAATCCTTTCAGCCCTATACCGGGTTCCATCTTCCCGAATATTAAGATGCTTCTCCGATCCTTTGGGTATTTCATCCTTTAAATTTCCCTCTTTTAAAACTCCTTGTTGCGCCTCCTTTATTTGAGTAGTAAGGTTATTATGAATCATTATATTCATAGATTTTACTCGAATGGGTTCTCTGTCCTTCCTGCTCAAGGCATCGGCTACCACATTTGCCTTCCCGGGTGGTAACGAATCTCAAAGTCGTAATCATTCAATAATTCAATCCACCTACGCTGCCTCATATTCAGTTGTTTCTGATTAAATATGTGTTGAAGACTTTTGTGGTCAGTATATATAATACTTTTGACCCTATATAAGTAGTGCCTCCAAGTCTTTAATGCAAAAACAACCGCGCCTAATTCCAAATCATGCGTCGTATAATTTTGTTCGTGAATCTTCAATTGTCTAGACGCATAAGCAATCACCTTCGTTCGTTGCATTAATTTACAACCGAGACCTTGCTTTGATGCGTCACAATAAATCACAAAATCATCATTCCCTTCAGGCAATGACAATATAGGTGCCGTAGTTAGCTTTTTCTTCAATAACTGAAACGCTTTCTCTTGTTCATCATTCCATTCAAATTTCTTCCCTTTATGCGTTAATGCAGTCAAGGGTTTTGCTATTCTGGAAAAGTCTTGGATGAACCTTCTGTAGTAACCAGCTAGTCCTAAAAACTGGCGTATGTGTTTCGGAGTTTTTGGGGTTTCCCACTTTTCAATAGTTTCTATCTTTGCCGGATCCACCTTAATACCTTCTTTGTTCACTATGTGACCGAGGAATTGAACTTCTTCCAACCAAAATGCACACTTTGAAAACTTAGCATACAATTCTTCCTTCCTCAATACTTCTAACACCTTTCTCAAATGTTCACCGTGTTCTTGGTCATTCTTTGAGTAAATAAGTATGTCATCAATGAAAACAATGACAAACTTGTCAAGGTATGGTCCACACACTCGGTTCATAAGGTCCATGAACACAGCTGGTGCATTAGTTAAACCAAACGGCATGACCATAAACTCGTAATGATCGTAACGTGTTCTGAAAGCATTCTTTGGAATATCATCTTCTTTCACCCGCATTTGATGATACCCGGAACGTAAGTCAATCTTTGAATAAACAGACGAGCCTTGTAGTTGATCAAATAAGTCGTCGATTCTCGGTAGTGGGTAGCGGTTCTTGATGGTAAGTTTGTTCAACTCTCGGTAGTCGATACACAACCTGAATGTACCATCTTTCTTCTTGACAAACAAAACAGGAGCTCCCCACGGTGATGTGCTTGGTCGAATGAAACCACGCTCTAAAAGTTCTTGTAATTGGGTTTGCAGTTCTTTCATCTTACTGGGTGCGAGTCTGTAAGGAGCACGAGCTATTGGTGCAGCTCCTGGTACAAGATCTATTTGAAATTCAACGGATCGATGTGGGGGTAATCCCGGTAATTCTTTTGGAAATACATCGGGAAATTCTTTTACAATGGGAACATCATTGATGCTCTTTTCTTCAGTTTGTACTTTCTCGACGTGTGCTAGAACAGCATAGCAACCTTTTCTTATTAGTTTTTGTGCCTTCAAATTACTAATAAGATGTAGCTTCGTGTTGCCCTTTTCTCCGTACACCATTAAGGGTTTTCCTTTTTCTCATATAATGCGAATTGCATTTTTGTAACAAACGATCTCTGCTTTCACTTCTTTCAACCAGTCCATACCAATTATCACATCAAAACTCCCTAACTCTACTGGTATTAAATCAATCTTAAATGTTTCGCTAACCAGTTTAATTTCTCGATTCCGACATATATTATCTGCTGAAATTAATTTACCATTTGCTAATTCGAGTAAAAATTTACTATCCAAAGGCGTCAATGGACAACTTAATTTAGCACAAAAATCTCTACTCATATAGCTTCTATCCGCACCCGAATCAAATAAAACGTAAGCAGATTTATTGTCAATAAGAAACGTACCCGTAACAAGCTCCGGGTCTTCCTGTGCCTCTGCCACATTAATATTGAAAACTCTTCAGCGGCCTTGTCCATTCGTGTTCTCCTGGTTCGGGCAATTTCTAATAATGTGGCCCGGTTTTCCACATTTATAACAAACTACATTGGCATAACTTGCTCCGACACTACTTGCTCCGCCATTACTCGTTCCGACACCATTTGTTCCTTTCGTTCTATTAACCCCTGGTCCGTAGACCTCACACTTCACCGCGCTATGACCATTTCTTTTACACTTGTTGCAAAATTTGGTGCAGAACCCCGAGTGATACTTTTCACACCTTTGGCATAGCTGCTTCTTATTGTTGTTGTTGTTGCGGTTATTATTATTGTTAGGATAATTGTTGTAGTTGCTGTTGTTGTTGTTGTTGTTGTTGTTGTTGTTGGGCCGTTTGTTGTAGTTGCGATTGATATTGCGATTGTTGGGATAATTGTTGCGATTATTGTTGTAATTGCTGTTGTTGTTGTATTGGTGATTCTTATCACCGTTTTCCTCCCACTTTCTTTTGAATTGCTTCACATTGGCCTCTTCAGCAGTCTGTTCTTTAATTCTTTCTTCAATCTGGTTCACTAGTTTGTGAGCCATTCTACATGCCTGTTGTATGGAGGCGGGCTCGTGTGAACTTATATCTTCTTGGATTCTTTCCGGTAATCCTTTCACAAACGCGTCGATCTTCTCTTCCTCATCTTCGAATGCTCCCGGACACAATAGGCACAATTCTGTGAATCGTCTTTCGTACGTGGTAATATCAAATCCTTGGGTTCGTAACCCTTTAAGTTCTGTCTTGAGCTTATTGACCTCGGTTCTGGGACGGTACTTCTCGTTCATCAAGTGCTTGAATGCTGACCACGGTAGTGCGTACGTATCGTCTTGTCCCACTTGCTCTAGATAGGTATTCCACCATGTTAACCCCGAACCTGTGAAGGTATGCGTAGCGTACTTCACTTTGTCCTCTTCAGTACACTTACTTATGGCAAACACCGATTCGACCTTCTCGGTCCACCGTTTCAATCCGATCGGTCCTTCGATTCCATCAAATTCCAAAGGTTTGCAGGCGGTGAATTCTTTGTAGGTGCATCCTACACGATTTCCTGTACTGCTAGATCCAAGGTTATTATTGGTATGTATCGCAGCCTGTACTGCGGCTATGTTTGAAGCTAGAAAAGTACGGAATTCCTCTTCATTCATATTCACGGTGTGTCGAGTAGTCGGTGCCATTTCCTTCAAAATAGTCAAATGGAACAAGTTAATCATACAGAATATTAAGAGTAGTTAATAGTATTTCGTAGCATAATATGAACTCATTTATAAAAGCTTTTTCTTCATATTAGCATTTTATAAGTTTAAATTCGGGTAGTACCTACCCGTTAAGTTCATACTTAGTAGCTAGTATACAATTCAACTACTACAATTCTATATGAAAAACTGATTATAATAATATTTCGCATTCAAACTTTTACACAATATTTTACAAACTTACAATACCGCTTATTTTACATATAGCATGAAATATAGCACACAATAAATTTGATACAAGATGGTTGTGAAGATAATTCTAGCTAGTACACAAGTCGTTCAGCAAAGGCAATAAAGACACGTAATTCATACGTCCAGAAACAAGTCATGCATTCTGGTTTTACTAGGATTACTTCCCATCCTTGGTCTTGTGGAACATAACCGTTATGGCCGTTGATAAGACAGCGTGTTGTAACGTCGTCAAAGGGACGAGGGTTACGTAATGTCCAACAGTCCCGTAACAATCTAAAAACCTCATTTCTTACCCCAATTACCGACTCCGTCACTTGTGGAAACGTTTTGTTTAATAGTTGTAGCCCGATGTTATTGTTCTCACTTTGGTGAGAAGCGAACATTACTAATCCGTAAGCATAACATGCTTCTTTATGTTGCATGTTAGCCGCTTTTTCTAAATCACGAAGTCCAATATTCGGATATATTGAGTCAAAATAATTTCTTAACCCATTGCGTAAAATAGCATTTGGGTTCCCCGCAATATATGCGTCAAAGTAAACACATCGTAACTTATGGATTTCCCAATGTGATATCCCCCATCTTTCGAACGAAAGCCTTTTATAAACCAAGGCATTCTTGGAACGTTCTTCGAATGTCTTACAAACTGATCTCACCTTAAATAGTTGTGCCGAAGAATTCTGACCGACTCTAGACAAGATTTCATCAATCATGTCTCCGGGTAGGTCTCTTAAAATATTGGGTTGTCTATCCATTTTGTGTTTTTATACTGTAAAATAGACAAGAGTTAGATTCATAAAAAAAATACTTATTAATACAAGCAATTTTTACATATATCATAAAGCATAAGCACACTATATTACATATATTACACCACACGAATACAACTATCTTATTCCGACTCGCTTGTTTCTTCTTCTTCAGTTTTGGTTCGTTTTGCCAAGTTTCTAGGGATATATGATGTTCCCCTAATACGATCCGTCGTTTTCCACATTGGTTTAGAAAAACCTGGTGGTTTAGAGGTTCCCGGGTCATTGTTACAACTTAAGGACTTCGGGGGTTGACGATACATATAAAGTTCATCGGGGTTAGAATTAGATTTCTCTATTTTTATGCCCTTTCCCTTATTATTTTCTTTTGCCTTTTTAAATTCAGTTGGGGTAATTTCTATAACATCATCGGAATTCTCGTCGGAATCCGATTCATCGGAGAATTGGTAATCCTCCCAATATTTTGCTTCCTTGGCGGAAACACCATTGACCATAATTAACCTTGGTCGGTTGGTTGAGGATTTTCTTTTACTTAACCGTTTTATTATTTCCCCCACCGGTTCTATTTCTTCATCCGGTTCCGATTCTTCATCCGGTTCCGATTCTTCTTCCGGTTCCGACTCTTCTTCCGGTTCCTCTTCGAGAACTTGTGAATCAGTCCACGAATCATTCCAATTTACATTTGACTCTTCATTATTATTAGGTGAGTCAATGGGACTTGTTCTAGAGGTAGACATCTATCACATAATATCAAACGCGTTAAGAGATTAATATATCACATAATATTTACATGTTAAAAATATATAGTTTCCAACAAAATTTGTTAAGCAATCATTTTTCAAGTAAACACGGTCGAAGTCCAGACTCACTAATGCATCCTAACAAACTCGATAAGACACACTAATGCAAAATTCTGGTTCTCTAAGACCAACGCTCGGATACCAACTGAAATGTCCCGTTCTTATTGATTAAAAACGTTCCATATTAATTGATTTCGTTGCGAGGTTTTGACCTCTATATGAGACGTTTTTCAAAGACTGCATTCATTTTAAAACAAACCATAACCTTTATTTCATCAATAAAGGTTTAAAAAGCTTTACGTAGATTATCAAATAATGATAATCTAAAATATCCTGTTTACACACGACCATTACATAATGGTTTACAATACAGATATGTTACAACAAAATAAGTTTCTTGAATGCAGTTTTTACACAATATCATACAAGTATGGACTCCAAATCTTGTCCTTATTTAAGTATGCGACAGCGGAAGCTCTTAATAATCACCTAAGAATAAACATGCTTAAAACGTCAACAAAAATGTTGGTGAGTTATAGGTTTAACCTATATATATCAAATCATAATAATAGACCACAAGATTTCATATTTCAATACACATCCCATACATAGAGATAAAAATCATTCATATGGTGAACACCTGGTAACCGACATTAACAAGATGCATATATAAGAATATCCCCATCATTTCGGGACACCCTTCGGATATGATATAAATTTCGAAGTACTAAAACATCCGGTACTTTGGATGGGGTTTGTTAGGCCCAATAGATCTATCTTTAGGATTCGCTTAAATTAGGGTGTCTGTTCCCTAATTCTTAGATTGCCAGACTTAATAAAAAGGGGCATATTCGATTTCGATAATTCAACCATAGAATGTAGTTTCACGTACTTGTCTCTATTTTGTAAATCATTTATAAAACCTGCATGTATTCTCATCCCAAAAATATTAGATTTTAAAAGTGGGACTATAACTCACTTTCACAGATTTTTACTTCGTCGGGAAGTAAGACTTGGCCACTGGTTGATTCACAAACCTATAACAATATATACATATATATCAAAGTATGTTCAAAATATATTTACAACACTTTTAATATATTTTGATTTTTTAAGTTTATTAAGTCAGCTGTCCTCGTTAGTAACCTACAACTAGTTATCCACAGTTAGATGTACAGAAATAAATCGATAAATATTATCTTGAATCAATCCACGACCCAGTGTATACGTATCTCAGTATTGATCACAACTCAAACTATATATATTTTGGAATCAACCTCAACCCTGTATAGCTAACTCCAACATTCACATATAGAGTGTCTATGGTTGTTCCGAAATATATATAGATGTGTCGACATGATAGGTCGAAACATTGTATACGTGTCTATGGTATCTCAAGATTACATAATATACAATACAAGTTGATTAAGTTATGGTTGGAATAGATTTGTTACCAATTTTCACGTAGCTAAAATGAGAAAAATTATCCAATCTTGTTTTACCCATAACTTCTTCATTTTAAATCCGTTTTGAGTGAATCAAATTGCTATGGTTTCATATTGAACTCTATTTTATGAATCTAAATAGAAAAAGTATAGGTTTATAGTCAGAAAAATAAGTTACAAGTCATTTTTGTAAAGGTAGTCATTTCAGTCGAAAGAACGACGTCTAGATGACCATTTTAGAAAACATACTTCCACTTTAAGTTTAACCATAATTTTTGGATATAGTTTCATGTTCATAATAAAAATCATTTTCTCAGAATAACAACTTTTAAATCAAAGTTTATCATAGTTTTTAATTAACTAACCCAAAACAGCCCGCGGTGTTACTACGACGGCGTAAATCCGGTTTTACGGTGTTTTTCGTGTTTTCAGGTTTTAAATCATTAAGTTAGCATATCATATAGATATATAACATGTGTTTAGTTGATTTTAAAAGTCAAGTTAGAAGGATTAACTTTTGTTTGTGAACAAGTTTAGAATTAACTAAACTATGTTCTAGTGATTACAAGTTTAAACCTTCGAATAAGATAGCTTTATATATATGAATCGAATGATGTAATGAACATCATTACTACCTTAAGTTCCTTGGATAAACCTACTGGAAAATAGAAAAATGGATCTAGCTTCAAAGGATCCTTGGATGGCTCGAAGTTCTTGAAGCAGAATCATGACACGAAAACAAGTTCAAGTAAGATCATCACTTGAAATAAGATTGTTATAGTTATAGAAATTGAACCAAAGTTTGAATATGATTATTACCTTGTATTAGAATGATAACCTACTGTAAGAAATAAAGATTTCCTGAGGTTGGATGATCACCTTACAAGATTGGAAGTGAGCTAGCAAACTTGAAAGTATTCTTGATTTTATGTAACTAGAACTTGTAGAATATATGAAGAACACTTAGAACTTGAAGATAGAACTTGAGAGAGATCAATTAGATGAAGAAAATTGAAGAATGAAAGTGTTTGTAGGTGTTTTTGGTCGTTGGTGTATGGATTAGATATAAAGGATATGTAATTTTGTTTTCATGTAAATAAGTCATGAATGATTACTCATATTTTTGTAATTTTATGAGATATTTCATGCTAGTTGCCAAATGATGGTTCCCACATGTGTTAGGTGACTCACATAGGCTGCTAAGAGCTGATCATTGGAGTGTATATACCAATAGTACATACATCTAAAAGCTGTGTATTGTACAAGTACGAATACGGGTGCATACGAGTAGAATTGTTGATGAAACTGAACGAGGATGTAATTGTAAGCATTTTTGTTAAGTAGAAGTATTTTGATAAGTGTATTGATGTCTTTCAAAAGTGTATAAATACATATTAAAACACTACATGTATATACATTTTAACTGAGTCGTTAAGTCATCGTTAGTCGTTACATGTAAGTGTTGTTTTGAAACCTTTAGGTTAACGATCTTGTTAAATGTTGTTAACCCAATGTTTATAATATCAAATGAGATTATAAATTATTATATTATCATGATATTATCATGTATGAATATCTCTTAATATGATATATATACATTAAATGTCTTTACAACGATAATCGTTACATATATGTCTCGTTTAAAAATCATTAAGTTAGTAGTCTTGTTTTTACATATGTAGTTCATTGTTAATATACTTAATGATATGTTTACTTATCATAGTATCATGTTAACTATATATATATATATCCATATATATATGTCATCATATAGTTTTTACAAGTTTTAACGTTCGTGAATCACCGGTCAACTTGGGTGGTCAATTGTCTATATGAAACATATTTCAATTAATCAAGTCTTAACAAGTTTGATTGCTTAACATGTTGGAAACATTTAATCATGTAAATATCGATCTCAATTAATATATATAAACATGGAAAAGTTCGGGTCACTACATAAATTAGACTCATTTGTTTTCTGGTTGGAACTAGAATTGAGTAATCCCTACAACTTTATAAATTGCATAAGTATTTCTTCAATAATATTGAAATTATGAATCATTACTTTGTTATTTGTTGGTTTTCGTGAAATTCTTGTGAACTTTGCAAGGTACGAATGATGTTATTTGAAAAGTTTCGAGTACATCGATGATGAAAGTGTAAAATCAAACATATATTCGAATAATACACTTGATTTATTATGAATTGGATTTTTATTGAATTGAGACAGAGATTTTAATTAACGATGGTTAAGTTGCGGACGAAGGACGTACATCATTGCATATTTGTAATATGAATTAACTGAGTAGTTAAGATTCACACATAATAGCTTAGTACGGGAAGATTTATCATGGTTTAAAAATTTATACATATAAAATATACATATAAATCTTTCGATTGGAAATGAGTTAATACTTCATAACTCGTTGATACAATATATTTGTTGTTGATTCGTAATGATGTCCACAATGATTCTTGAATTGACAGAGTTTGTGATGTTACAGGTGCTGTTGATTCTGACGATACTGACGGCACTGACTGTGTTGATGATGCTACAGTCCTGTTGATGCTGTTGGTAAAACAATTCTAGCTTGTAAATCGTACACCATTTTCGATCAAAGTTTCTACTCTACCCTCTCCGTTCACTCATCCGATTTACGGTCAGAATTAAATAATCTCTAAGATTTTGGAGATTACATAACTGCCGCAGAGATATCTCTTCAATGAAGTTTATGAATTAATACTTCATTGTTTGTTGTTGTTGATATTCCTGGATATTTACAGGGCGTATGACGTTGATGTTTGAGATAAAGATTGTGATGTTGCGGTGTGGAATGTGGATGTTGTTGTTGGTGGTAGTGATGGTACTGTTGGTGTTGCTGATGGTGGTACTGTTTATGCTGCTGGTGCTGCTGCTGGTGTTTGTAACCTTTGCACCATATTCTCCAAAGCCACTACCTGAGCAAGAAACTCGTTGACTTCTTCTATTACACCGGGGTGATTGTCGGTTCGGACGAGCGGATAAATAAAATCTAGAATTTGGTGTAGTATGTAATCATGACGAGATACTCTAGAAATAAGAGAGAAAATGGTGTTTCGGATAGGTTCGCCGGTAAGTGCTTCAGGTTCTTCTCCAAGAGGGCAATGTGGTGGATGGAAGGGATCACCTTCTTCTTGTCTCCAATGATTAAGGAGGCTACGAACCCATCCCCAATTCATCCAGAATAGATGATGACTAATTGGTTGATCCATTCCGGTCACACTGCTTTCGGAACTTGAGTGGGATTCCATTTCGGAATCCGAGGGACTTGAACTAATGACGAATTCCATTTCGTACGATTGAATAAAGAATTTTTCGATATGAAATGATTTTTCGGCTATCGGGTGGTATTCTAATTATATAGAGCAAAAGGTTTCGTAGATTACGGAGGAATTTACGGAATATGTCAGGCAAAGTTTACGGTAATAGATACGATAAGATATGATTTAGCAGATACGCTAAGATATGAATTTTATCTATACACTATTCATGCAATCAATGCAGCAAGACGTGTCTAGACTAAGAATGATAAGCAGGTAATTTCCTAAGGATAGTAAGTAGATGATTTCCGACTAAAAATGATAAACAAAACTTTTGACATGCAGACACGGTCGAAGTCCAGACTCACTAATGCATCTTAACAACTATCAGTTAGACACACTAATGCAAGACCTGGTTCGCTAAGACCACCGCTCTGATACCAACTGAAAGGACCCGTTCATATACATTATAAACGATTCACAATAGTTGATTACATCGCGAGGTATTTGACCTCTATATGATACATTTTACAAACATTGCATTCGTTTTTAAAAGACAAACTTTCTTTACAATGAAAGTTGACGGCATGCACACCATTTCATAATACATCCAACTACAATTGGCTTAATATTAATCTTGATGAACTCAACGACTCGAATGCAACGTCTTTCAAAGTATGTCATGAATGACTCCAGGTAATATCCTTAAAATGAGCTAATGCACAGCCGAAGATTTCTTTAATACCTGAGAATAAACATGCTTTAAAGTGTCAACCAAAAGGTTGGTGAGTTCATTAGTTTATCATAATCAATAATTTCCGTAATAGTAATAGACCACAAGATTTCAGTTTCCATAAATATTCGTACACTCGCAAGTGTTTAAAAGTATTCTATAAGTTGTAGGCACCCGGTAACAAGCCTTAACGTTCATGTTTTACCCTCTGAAATACACCAGATCAGGTGTGTTTAAAATAACCTCGAAGTACTAAAGCATCCCATAGTCGGGATGGGGTTTGTCAGGCCCAATAGATCTATCTTTAGGATTCGCGCCTACCGTACATAGACAAGTAGTTTAATGTTACCAAGCTAAGGGTATATTTTTGGTTTAAACCCACATAGAATTAGTTTTAGTACTTGTGCCTACTTCGTAAAACATTTATAAAACAGCGCATGTATTCTCAGCCCAAAAATATATATTGCAAAAGCAATTAAAAAGGGAGCAAATGAAACTCACAATACTGTATTTCGTAGTAAAAATACATATAACGTCATTTAACAAGTGCAAGGTTGGCCTCGGATTCACGAACGTATCAATATTGAGATTCAATATTGCAGGAAAGTACGTAGACACAACGGAGATGATAAACACTAGATTGACCTCACGAGCATGCCCATGAACCATACCCATCACCTCCATAGCTATAACCTATAATTTCCTTAGCTTCGACTCATTCAAAAAAACTATTTTGAAATCACTCGGAGAGCACTCCGTCGTAATATTTTATGTATACTAATAATATCTTGAAATAATACCGAGCAAATATATATATATATATATAAATCGATTGAGAGAGTTTAGAGAAATATATTTTCAAGTTTCTATGAAATAATGAAACCTATTGAATTCTATTTATAATAGATTTTTGAATTATTAAAGTGAATTATTAAAGTATGAATTATTAAAGTGAATTATTAAAGTATGAATTATTAAAGTGAATTATTAAAGTATGAATTATTAAAGTGAATTATTAAAGTATGAATTATTAAAGTGAATTATTAAAGTTAAAGTAAAGTAAAAGTAAAGTAAAGGTAAAGTTAAAGTATAGTAAAAGTATAAAAACTATGTATGTATAATACGCGTATAAATATATATAATATTAATTTAAATCGTTATATATATTTAATGAAATAAAATATAAATAGCGTTATTTTTATTATACTGGTTAACTAATGAGTTGTCAAAAGTGATTCTAGATATTTATAAAAGTTATATACGTTTTAATAATAAAGTTCTTTTTAAACTGAAAACGTCTTTGTACGTTTGAAAATAGATTAATAGAATATTATGGAAACCAATTCTCCACTAACTTTCGTAAATGACACTTTTTGTTTTTATTTATAAATAGCTTTACAAATTATTCTGAATATCGTTAAGAGGAATAGATTTTCTCAAATCATAGTGGACCTCTCAACAGAGACTTGTAATCATAATTCAATGTTTCTGATAATTCAATCATTTAATATATTTTTTTTAATTTCGTCGAAAATCATATTGAAACAAATACGTTCATGTAAAGTATCATATATCTAATACTTTGTTAATATTTTCAGTTAATATTATATATTATATATACATATCTATATACTCATAATTGTTCGTGAATCGTCGAACACGGTCAAAGGGTAATTGATTACATGAATGTAGTTCCAAACTTTTTGAGATTCAACATTACAAATTCTACTTATCGTGTCGGAAACATATAAAGGTTAAGTTTAAATTTGGTCGAAAATTTCCGGGTCGTCACAAACATCTCTTTACTCAACGAGATTTGAATTATCATCAATGTAGATGGATGGATGTGGTAAAGGATTATGATTGTGAAATACTTTATCATCCGGGCAAGGCGAATGTGGTCGCGGATGCGTTAAGTCGAAAGAGTCAACACCCGGCAATACGAGTAGGGTCGTTACGTATGATTATTACTAATGATTTTCTTGAAAAGCTTGGTGAGATTCAAATAGAGGCTTACGTTCACAACAAGCATGCGGAACGAATTGTGGGGCAATCGGAATTCATTACTATGGGTTCGCGTAGTTTGTTGTCGTTCCAAGGAAGAGTTTGGGTGCCTAAGATGGGTGGTAACTGAAAAGTGCTACTTGATGAAGCACATAAGTCAAAGTATTCCATTCATCCGGGTGCAACAAAGATGTACTATGATTTGAGGAAGGATTATTGGTGGCCCGGTATGAAACGTGATGTGGTTAAGTATGTTGAACAATGCGTCACGTGTCTGCAAGTTAAAGCCGAACACCAAAAGCTGTATGGTAAGTTACAACCGTTGGAAGTTCCAAAATGGAAATGGGAGTACATTACCATGGACTTCATTACTAAGTTACCAAAGACGGCGAGAACCCAATATGACAGGATATGGGTGATAGTTGATAGATTGACGAAGAGTGATTTGTTTCTTCCCATTCGGGAAATGATATCATCGGAGACCTTATCCAAGTTGTTTATCAAGGAGGTGATATCGAGACATGGGGTTCCTATATCTATTGTTTCGGATCGAGATACTCGTTTCATGTCTCGATTTTGGAATAAGTTTCATGAAGATATGGGTACTCAATTGAAAATGAGCACGGCGTATCATCCTCAAACGGACGGTCAAACCGAGCGTACGAACCAAACGTTGGAGGATATGTTAAGGGCGTGTATTATTGATTTTGGTGGAAGTTGGGATGAGCACTTACCGTTAGTGGAATTCTCGTACAATAATAGTTACCATACTAGTATTGGAATGCCACCTTATGAGATGCTCTATGGGCGTAGATGTCGAACCCCCATTTGTTGGGGAGAAGTGGGTCAAAAAGAAATCGGGAGTACCGATTTGGTTTTAGAGACGAATAGTAAGATTGAGATGATTCGGGCTCGACTTAAAGCGGCGCAAGATAGACAAAAGTCGTATGCCGATAAAGGTAGGAGAATGATTGAGTTCCAAGAAGGTGATATGTTGATGCTTAAGGTTTCTCCATGGAAGGGTGTTATTCGGTTTCGAAAGCGAGGAAAGTTAGCTCCTTGGTTTATTGGTCCTTTCAAGGTTTTGGCACGTGTTGGCGAGGTTGCTTATCGACTAGAGTAACCCGAAGAACTTGCAGAAATCCATAACACGTTTCATGTTTCCCATCTTCGTAAGTGTCTTGCGGATGACTCGACTTGGGTGCCTTTAGATGAGATTACGTTGAATAACAAGTTAGAGTATGCAGAAGAACCGATTGCAATCCTTGATGAGAAGGTTAAGATGTTGCGAAACAAGGAAGTTAGAACCTACAAAGTGCAATGGCAACACCGAAAGGGTTCCGAGTTTACATGGGAATTCGAAGAGTTTGTTTTGGTTTATCTTCCAGCTTGTCATGCGGCTTGGATCGCGAGGACGCGCTCCGATTCAAGTGGGGGAGAGTTGTAACATCCCGTTCTTTCCGAATGTGTTGTAAGGTGCGTATTTATCCTCGTGAACATTTAATATTGTATTCGTATTCGTTTATGTTTAGCTAAATATTCAAAAGTGTAGAAAATGTTCACTCAGGCCGACTGTCGCGTTTTGGCTCGGTGTGTCGCGACTCAGTGAGTCGCGGATCGCGACAAAACCTATTAGAACGCGATGGTTAGGGTTTTCTCACTTCTGTGAAAGTGTCGCGTTTCAAAAATGTTTATCGCGTTATGGTATCGCGTATCGCGACATGTTGTCGCGGATCACGACATTTGTCGCTGTTTTACAATTTTGTCCATTTAAAATGGAATCTTTTGAGGGCTTTGTTGTCTTTTCACCTATGGTCGGTTTTGTGGGAGTAAATGCTGGTTCAAGCTTATCCTCTCCTCATTCATTTCATTTCCAATTAATTAAAATCAATCTTAGAGAGAGAGTGATACTTTTAGAGTGAGAGGGGCCATTTTGGTGAAGAAGAAGGTTGAATCTTGCCCGAACCCAAGTGTTAAAGTTGTTCCTTGTGTCTCTAGCTACACATTGATAGTCTCGGTAAGTCCTAACTCTATGTTTCGAGTTTTTATTGGTTTATGGTTAGGGTTTTGGTCACTAGAGACTTGTATGACCCATTTGGGGTTAAAATGGGTGAACTTGGGTTATGTGGGTGAAAGGAAATCTTAAATAGCTATAACCTAGGGTTTGGCCTTATGATTTAAGATTTGTAAGTATTAATGGTGTTGTTAAGCTTTAAAACACTTGTTTAATGTTGAAAGAGTGTTAAAATGGGTCAAAATGGGTAATGTTGACCTAGTTTGGGTGAAATGGGTACGAATTACCCTAAGTTGCGATTAATTAATGTTAGTAGACTTAAATCACTAGCTTTAGTGATTTAATATGAGTCTTGGCCATTTATGGGCGGTTTTGAGGTAGGTGAGCTATTTAATGCAAATGGGTCATTAAATGCTCAAGTGATATGTAGTGTGGTAAATTTCACTAGTTGTGTAATTGAATGTGTACTTATGTATTAGGTACGTTGCCTTGAAGTTTCAGAAGTGCATAATCATCATCGAAGTGCCAAGGTGAGTGGAATAATTATATGCGTGCATATATGATGTATTTATTTGTGAAGTATGAGTTGTGAAGTGTCGATGTGTTAAGACACCACTTCTCACGTGACGGGTGAAGCATCGAGGTGTTAAGGTGCCACTCGGGTACGAATGATGTTATTTGAAAAGTTTCGAGTACATCGATGATGAAAGTGTAAAATCAAACATATATTCGAATAATACACTTGATTTATTAAGAATTGGATGTTTATTGAATTGAGACAGAGATTTTAATTAACGATGGTTAAGTTGCGGACGAAGGACGTACATCATTGCATATTTGTAATATGAATTAACTGAGTAGTTAAGATTCACACATAATAGCTTAGTACGGGAAGATTTATCTGTAGTGACCCGAACTTTTCCATGTTTATATATATTAATTGAGATTGATGTTTACATGATTAAATGTTTCCAACATGTTAAGCAATCAAACTTGTTAAGACTTGATTAATTGAAATAGGTTTCATATAGACAATTGACCACCCAAGTTGACCGGTGATTCACGAACGTTAAAACTTGTAAAAAAACTATATGATGACATATATATGGTTATATATATAGTTAACATGATATTATGATAAGTAAACATATCATTAATTATATTAACAATGAACTACATATGTAAAAACAAGACTACTAACTTAATGATTTTGAAACGAGACATATATGTAACGTTTATCGTTGTAACGACATTTAATGTATATATATCATATTAAGAGATATTCGTACATCATAATATCATGATAATATAATAATTTAAAATCTCTTTTGATATTATAAACATTGGGTTAACAACATTTAACAAGATCGTTAACCTAAAGGTTTCAAAACAACACTTACATGTAACGACTAACGATGACTTAACGACTCAGTTAAAATGTATATACATGTAGTGTTTTAATATGTATTTATACACTTTTGAAAGACTTCAATACACTTATCAAAATACTTCTACTTAACAAAAATGCTTACAATTACATTCTCGTTCAGTTTCATCAACAATTCTACTCGTATGCACCCGTATTCGTACTCGTACAATACACAGCTTTTAGATGTATGTACTATTAGTATATACACTCCAATGATCAGCTCTTAGCAGCCCATGTGAGTCACCTAACACATGTGGGAACCATCATTTGGCAACTAGCATGAAATATCTCATAAGATTACAAAAATATGAGTAATCATTCATGACTTGTTTACATGAAAACAAAATTACATATCCTTTATATCTAATCCATACACCAACGACCAAAAACACCTACAAACACTTTCATTCTTCAATTTTCTTCATCTAATTGATCTCTCTCAAGTTCTATCTTCAAGTTCTAAGTGTTCTTCATAAATTCCAAAAGTTCTAGTTTCATAAAATCAAGAATACTTTCAAGTTTGCTAGCTCACTTCCAATCTTGTAAGGTGATCATCCAACCTCAAGAAATCTTTGTTTCTTACAGTAGGATATCATTCTAATACAAGATAATAATCATATTCAAACTTTGGTTCAATTTCTATAACTATAACAATCTTATTTCAAGTGATGATCTTACTTGAACTTGTTTTCGTGTCATGATTCTACTTCAAGAACTTCGAGCCATCCAAGGATCCATTGAAGCTAGATCCATTTTTCTATTTTCCAGTAGGTTCATCCAAGGAACTTAAGGTAGTAATGATGTTCATAACATCATTCGATTCATACATATAAAGCTATCTTATTCGAAGGTTTAAACTTGTAATCACTAGAACATAGTTTAGTTAATTCTAAACTTGTTCGCAAACAAAAGTTAATCCTTCTAACTTGACTTTTAAAATCAACTAAACACATGTTCTATATCTATATGATATGCTAACTTAATGATTTAAAACCTGGAAACACGAAAAACACCGTAAAACCGGATTTACGCCGTCGTAGTAACACCGCGGGTTGTTTTGGGTTAGTTAATTAAAAACTATGATAAACTTTGATTTAAAAGTTGTTATTCTGAGAAAATGATTTTTATTATGAACATGAAACTATATCCAAAAATTATGGTTAAACTCAAAGTGGAAGTATGTTTTCTAAAATGGTCATCTAGACGTCGTTCTTTCGACTGAAATGACTACCTTTACAAAAACGACTTGTAACTTATTTTTCCGACTAGCAAAACTATACTTTTTTTGTTTAGATTCATAAAATATAGTTCAATATGAAACCATAGCAATTTGATTCACTCAAAACGGATTTAAAATGAAGAAGTTATGGGTAAAACAAGATTGGATAATTTTTCTCATTTTAGCTACGTGAAAATTGGTAACAAATCTATTCCAACCATAACTTAATCAACTTGTATTGTATATTATGTAATCTTGAGATACCATAGACACGTATACAATGTTTCGACCTATCATGTCGACACATCTATATATATTTCGGAACAACCATAGACACTCTATATGTGAATGTTGGAGTTAGCTATACAGGGTTGAGGTTGATTCCAAAATATATATAGTTTGAGTTGTGATCAATACTGAGATACGTATACACTGGGTCGTGGATTGATTCAAGATAATATTTATCGATTTATTTCTGTATATCTAACTGTGGACAACTAGTTATAGGTTACTAACGAGGACAGCTGACTTAATAAACTTAAAACATCAAAATATATTAAAAGTGTTGTAAATATATTTTGAACATACTTTGATATATATGTATATATTGTTATAGGTTCGTGAATCAACAGTGGCCAAGTCTTACTTCCCGACGAAGTAAAAATCTGTGAAAGTGAGTTATAGTCCCACTTTTAAAATCTAATATTTTTGGGATGAGAATACATGCAGGTTTTATAAATGATTTACAAAATAGACACAAGTACGTGAAACTACATTCTATGGTTGAATTATCGAAATCGAATATGCCCCTTTTTATTAAGTCTGGTAATCTAAGAATTAGGGAACAGACACCCTAATTGACGCGAATCCTAAAGATAGATCTATTGGGCCTAACAAACCCCATCCAAAGTACCGGATGCTTTAGTACTTCGAAATTTATATCATATCCGAAGGGTGTCCCGGAATGATGGGGATATTCTTATATATGCATCTTGTTATTGTCGGTTACCAGGTGTTCACCATATGAATGATTTTTATCTCTATGTATGGGATGTGTATTGAAATATGAAATCTTGTGGTCTATTGTTACGATTTGATATATATAGGTTAAACCTATAACTCACCAACATTTTTGTTGACGTTTTAAGCATGTTTATTCTCAGGTGATTATTAAGAGCTTCCGCTGTCGCATACTTAAATAAGGACAAGATTTGGAGTCCATGCTTGTATGATATTGTGTAAAAACTGCATTCAAGAAACTTATTTTGTTGTAACATATTTGTATTGTAAACCATTATGTAATGGTCGTGTGTAAACAGGATATTTTAGATTATCATTATTTGATAATCTACGTAAAGCTTTTTAAACCTTTATTGATGAAATAAAGGTTATGGTTTGTTTAAAAATGAATGCAGTCTTTGAAAAACGTCTCATATAGAGGTCAAAACCTCGCAACGAAATCAATTAATATGGAACGTTTTTAATCAATAAGAACGGGACATTTCAGTTGGTATCCGAGCGTTGGTCTTAGAGAACCAGAAAATTTGCATTAGTGTGTCTTATCGAGTTTGTTAGGATGCATTAGTGAGTCTGGACTTCGACCGTGTTTTCTTTAAAAATGATTGCTTAACATTTTTGTTGGAAACTATATATTTTTAACATATGAATATTATGTGATATATTAATCTCTTAATGTGTTTGATATTATGTGATAGATGTCTACCTCTAGAACAAGTCCCATTGACTCACCTAATAATAATGAAGAGTCAAATGTAAATTGGAATGATTTGTGGACTGATTCACAAGTTCCCGAAGAGGAACCGGAAGAAGAGTCGGAACCGGAAGAAGAATCGGAACTGGAAGAAGAATCGGAACCGGATGAAGAAATAGAACCGGTGGGGGAAATAATAAAACGGTTAAGTAAAAGAAAATCCTCAACCAACCGACCAAAGTTAATTATGGTCAATGGTGTTTCCGCCAAGGAAGCAAAATATTGGGAGGATTACCAATTCTCCGATGAATCGGATTTCGACGAGAATTCCGATGATGTTATAGAAATTACCCCAACTGAATTTAAAAAGGCAAAAGAAAATAATAAGGGAAAGGGCATAAAAATAGAGAAATCTAATTCCAACCCCGATGAACTTTATATGTATCGTCAACCCCCGAAGTCCTTAAGTTGTAACAATAACCCGGGAACCTCTAAACCACCAGGTTTTTCTAAACCAATGTGGACAACGACGGCTCGTATTAGGGGAACATCATATATCCCTAGAAACTTGGCAAAACGAACCAAAACCGAAGAAGAAGAAACGAGCGAGTCGGAATAAGATAGTTGTATTCGTGTGGTGTAATATATGGAATATAGTGTTCTTATGCTTTATGATATATGTAAAAATTGCTTGTATTAATAAGTATTTTTTTTTTTTATGAATCTAACTCTTGTCTATTTTACAGTTTAAAAACACAAAATGGATAGACAACCCAATATTTTAAGAGACCTACCCGGAGACATGATTGATGAAATCTTGTCTAGAGTCGGCCAGAATTCTTCGGCACAACTATTTAAGGCGAGATCAGTTTGTAAGACATTCGAAGAACGTTCCAAGAATGTCTTGGTTTATAAGAGACTTTCGTTTGAAAGATGGGGGATATCACATTGGGAAACCCATAAGTTACGATGTGTTTACTTTGACGCATATATTGCGGGGAACCCAAATGCTATTTTACGCAACGGGTTAAGAAATTATTTTGACTCAATATATCCGAATATTGGACTTCGTGATTTAGAAAAAGCGGCTAACATGCAACATAAAGAAGCATGTTATGCTTACGGATTAGTAATGTTCGCTTCTCACCAAAGTGAGAACAAGAACATCGGGCTACAACTATTAAACAAAACGTTTCCACAAGTGACGGAGTCGGTAATTGGGGTAAGAAATGAGGTTTTTAGATTATTACGGGACTGTTGGACATTACGTAACCCTCGTCCCTTTGATGACGTTACAACACGCTGTCTTATCAACGGCCATAACGGTTATGTTGCACAAGACCAAGGATGGGAAGTAGTCCTAGTAAAACCAGAATGCATGACTTGTTTCTGGACGTATGAATTACGTGTCTTTATTGCCTTTGCTGAACGACTTGTGTACTAGCTAGAATTGTCTTCACAACTATCTTGTATCAAAGTTATTGTGTGCTATATTTCATGCTTTATGTAAAATAAGCGGTATTGTAAGTTTGTAAAATATTGTATAAAAGTTTGAACGCGAAATATTATTATAATCAGTTTTTCATATAGAATTGTAGTAGTTGAATTGTATATTAGCTACTAAGTATGAACTTAACGGGTAGGTAATACCCGAATTTAAACTTATAAAACGCTAATATGAAGAAAAAGCTTTTATAAATGAGTTCATATTATGCTACGAAATACTATTAACTACTCTTAATATTCTGTATGATTAACTTGTTCCATTTAACTATTTTGAAGGAAATGGCACCGACTACTCGACACACCGTGAATATGAATGAAGAGGAATTCCGTACTTTTCTAGCTTCAAACATAGCCGCAGTACAGGCTGCGCTACATACCAACAATAACCTTGGATCTAGCAGTACAGGAAATCGTGTAGGATGCACCTACAAAGAATTCACTGCCTGCAAACCTTTGGAATTTGATGGAACCGAAGGACCGATCGGATTGAAACGGTGGACCGAGAAGGTTGAATCGGTGTTTGCCATAAGTAAGTGTACTGAAGAGGACAAAGTGAAGTACGCTACGCATACCTTCACAGGTTCTGCGTTAACATGGTGGAATACCTATCTAGAGCAAGTGGGACAAGATGATGCGTACGCACTACCGTGGTCAGCATTCAAGCACTTGATGAACGAGAAGTACCGTCCCAGAACCGAGGTCAATAAGCTCAAGACAGAACTTAGAGGGTTACGAACCCAAGGATTTGATATTACCACGTACGAAAGACGATTCACAGAATTGTGCCTATTGTGTCCGGGAGCATTCGAAGATGAGGAAGAGAAGATCGACGCGTTTGTGAAAGGATTACCGGAAAGAATCCAAGAAGATATAAGTTCACACGAGCCCGCCTCCATACAACAGGCATGTAGAATGGCTCACAAACTAGTGAACCAGATTGAAGAAAGAATTAAAGAACAGACTACTGAAGAGGCCAATGTGAAGCAAGTCAAAAGAAAGTGGGAGGAAAACGGTGATAAGAATCACCAATACAACAACAACAGCAATTATAACAATAATCGCAACAATTATCCCAACAATCGCAACATCAATCGCAACTACAACAAACGGCCCAACAACAACAACAACAACAACAACAACAACAACAACAACAGCAACTACAACAATCATCCCAACAACAATAATAACCGCAACAACAACAATCAGAAGCAACTATGCCAAAGGTGTGAAAAGAATCACTCGGGGTTCTGCACCAAATTTTGCAACAAGTGTAAAAGAAATGGTCATAGCGCGGTGAAGTGTGAGGTCTACGGACCAGGGGTTAATAGAACGAAAGGAACAAATGGTGTCGGAACGAGTAATGGCGGAGCAAGTAGTGTCGGAGCAAGTTATGCCAATGTAGTTTGTTATAAATGTGGAAAACCAGGCCACATTATTAGAAATTGCCCGAACCAGGAGAACACGAATGGACAAGGCCGTGGAAGAGTTTTCAATATTAATGCGGTAGAGGCACAGGAAGACCCGGAGCTTGTTACGAGTACGTTTCTTATTGACAATAAATCTGCTTACGTTTTATTTGATTCGGGTGCGGATAGAAGCTATATGAGTAGAGATTTTTGTGCTAAATTAAGTTGTCCATTGACGCCTTTGGATAGTAAATTTGTACTCGAATTAGCAAATGGTAAATTAATTTCAGCAGATAATATATGTCGGAATCGAGAAATTAAACTGGTTAGCGAAACATTTAAGATTGATTTGATACCAGTAGAGTTAGGGAGTTTTGATGTGATAATCGGTATGGACTGGTTGAAAGAAGTGAAAGCGGAGATCGTTTGTTACAAAAATGCAATTCGCATTATACGAGAAAAAGGAAAACCCTTAATGGTGTACGGAGAAAAGGACAACACGAAGCTACATCTTATTAGTAATTTGAAGGCACAAAAACTAATAAGAAAAGGTTGCTATGCTGTTCTAGCACACGTCGAGAAAGTACAAACTGAAGAAAAGAGCATCAATGATGTTCCCATTGCAAAAGAATTTCCCGATGTATTTCCGAAAGAATTACCGGGATTACCCCCACATCGATCCGTTGAATTTCAAATAGATCTTGTACCAGGAGCTGCACCAATAGCTCGTGCTCCTTACAGACTCGCACCCAGCGAGATGAAAGAACTGCAAAGCCAATTACAAGAACTTTTAGAGCGTGGTTTCATTCGACCAAGCACATCACCGTGGGGAGCTCCTGTTTTGTTTGTCAAGAAGAAAGATGGTACATTCAGGTTGTGTATCGACTACCGAGAGTTGAACAAACTTACCATCAAGAACCGCTACCCACTACCAAGAATCGACGACTTATTTGATCAACTACAAGGCTCGTCTGTTTATTCAAAGATTGACTTACGTTCCGGGTATCATCAAATGCGGGTGAAAGAAGATGATATTCCAAAGACTGCTTTCAGAACACGTTACGGTCATTACGAGTTTATGGTCATGCCGTTTGGTTTAACTAATGCACCAGCTGTGTTCATGGACCTTATGAACCGAGTGTGTGGACCATACCTTGACAAGTTTGTCATTGTTTTCATTGATGACATACTTATTTACTCAAAGAATGACCAAGAACACGGTGAACATTTGAGAAAGGTGTTAGAAGTATTGAGGAAGGAAGAATTGTACGCTAAGTTTTCAAAGTGTGCATTTTGGTTGGAAGAAGTTCAATTCCTCGGTCACATAGTGAACAAAGAAGGTATTAAGGTGGATCCGGCAAAGATAGAAACTGTTGAAAAGTGGGAAACCCCAAAAACTCCGAAACACATACGCCAGTTTTTAGGACTAGCTGGTTACTACAGAAGGTTCATCCAAGACTTTTCCAGAATAGCAAAACCCTTGACTGCATTAACGCATAAAGGGAAGAAATTTGAATGGAATGATGAACAAGAGAAAGCGTTTCAGTTATTGAAGAAAAAGCTAACTACGGCACCTATATTGTCATTGCCTGAAGGGAATGATGATTTTGTGATTTATTGTGACGCATCAAAGCAAGGTCTCGGTTGTGTATTAATGCAACGAACGAAGGTGATTGCTTATGCGTCTAGACAATTGAAGATTCACGAACAAAATTATACGACGCATGATTTGGAATTAGGCGCGGTTGTTTTTGCATTAAAGACTTGGAGGCACTACTTATATGGGGTCAAAAGTATTATATATACCGACCACAAAAGTCTTCAACACATATTTAATCAGAAACAACTGAATATGAGGCAGCGTAGGTGGATTGAATTATTGAATGATTACGATTTTGAGATTCGTTACCACCCGGGGAAGGCAAATGTGGTAGCCGATGCCTTGAGCAGGAAGGATAGAGAACCCATTCGAGTAAAATCTATGAATATAATGATTCATAATAACATTACTTCTCAAATAAAGGAGGCGCAACAAGGAGTTTTAAAAGAGGGAAATTTAAAGGATGAAATACCCAAAGGATCGGAGAAGCATCTTAATATTCGGGAAGACGGAACCCGGTATAGGGCTGAAAGGATTTGGGTACCAAAATTTGGAGATATGAGAGAAATGGTACTTAGAGAAGCTCATAAAACCAGATACTCAATACATCCTGGAACGGGGAAGATGTACAAGGATCTCAAGAAACATTTTTGGTGGCCGGGTATGAAAGCCGATGTTGCTAAATACGTAGGAGAATGTTTGACGTGTTCTAAGGTCAAAGCTGAGCATCAGAAACCATCAGGTCTACTTCAACAACCCGAAATCCCGGAATGGAAATGGGAAAACATTACCATGGATTTCATCACTAAATTGCCAAGGACTGCAAGTGGTTTTGATACTATTTGGGTAATAGTTGATCGTCTCACCAAATCAGCACACTTCCTACCAATAAGAGAAGATGACAAGATGGAGAAGTTAGCACGACTGTATTTGAAGGAAGTCGTCTCCAGACATGGAATACCAATCTCTATTATCTCTGATAGGGATGGCAGATTTATTTCAAGATTCTGGCAGACATTACAGCAAGCATTAGGAACTCGTCTAGACATGAGTACTGCCTATCATCCACAAACTGATGGGCAGAGCGAAAGGACGATACAAACGCTTGAAGACATGCTACGAGCATGTGTTATTGATTTCGGAAACAGTTGGGATCGACATCTACCGTTAGCAGAATTTTCCTACAACAACAGCTACCATTCAAGCATTGAGATGGCGCCGTTTGAAGCACTTTATGGTAGAAAGTGCAGGTCTCCGATTTGTTGGAGTGAGGTGGGGGATAGACAGATTACGGGTCCGGAGATTATACAAGAAACTACCGAGAAGATCATCCAAATTCAACAACGGTTGAAAACCGCCCAAAGTCGACAAAAGAGCTACGCTGACATTAAAAGAAAAGATATAGAATTTGAAATTGGAGAGATGGTCATGCTTAAAGTTTCACCTTGGAAAGGCGTTGTTCGATTTGGTAAACGAGGGAAATTAAATCCAAGGTATATTGGACCATTCAAGATTATTGATCGTGTCGGACCAGTAGCTTACCAACTTGAGTTACCTCAACAACTCGCGGCTGTACATAACACTTTCCACGTCTCGAATTTGAAGAAATGTTTTGCTAAAGAAGATCTCACTATTCCGTTAGATGAAATCCAAATCAACGAAAAACTCCAATTCATCGAAGAACCCGTCGAAATAATGGATCGTGAGGTTAAAAGACTTAAGCAAAACAAGATACCAATTGTTAAGGTTCGATGGAATGCTCGTAGAGGACCCGAGTTCACCTGGGAGCGTGAAGATCAGATGAAGAAGAAATACCCGCATCTATTTCCAGAAGATTCGTCAACACCTTCAACAGCTTAAAATTTCGGGACGAAATTTATTTAACGGGTAGGTACTGTAGTGACCCGAACTTTTCCATGTTTATATATATTAATTGAGATTGATGTTTACATGATTAAATGTTTCCAACATGTTAAGCAATCAAACTTGTTAAGACTTGATTAATTGAAATAGGTTTCATATAGACAATTGACCACCCAAGTTGACCGGTGATTCACGAACGTTAAAACTTGTAAAAAAACTATATGATGACATATATATGGTTATATATATAGTTAACATGATATTATGATAAGTAAACATATCATTAATTATATTAACAATGAACTACATATGTAAAAACAAGACTACTAACTTAATGATTTTGAAACGAGACATATATGTAACGTTTATCGTTGTAACGACATTTAATGTATATATATCATATTAAGAGATATTCGTACATCATAATATCATGATAATATAATAATTTAAAATCTCTTTTGATATTATAAACATTGGGTTAACAACATTTAACAAGATCGTTAACCTAAAGGTTTCAAAACAACACTTACATGTAACGACTAACGATGACTTAACGACTCAGTTAAAATGTATATACATGTAGTGTTTTAATATGTATTTATACACTTTTGAAAGACTTCAATACACTTATCAAAATACTTCTACTTAACAAAAATGCTTACAATTACATTCTCGTTCAGTTTCATCAACAATTCTACTCGTATGCACCCGTATTCGTACTCGTACAATACACAGCTTTTAGATGTATGTACTATTAGTATATACACTCCAATGATCAGCTCTTAGCAGCCCATGTGAGTCACCTAACACATGTGGGAACCATCATTTGGCAACTAGCATGAAATATCTCATAAGATTACAAAAATATGAGTAATCATTCATGACTTGTTTACATGAAAACAAAATTACATATCCTTTATATCTAATCCATACACCAACGACCAAAAACACCTACAAACACTTTCATTCTTCAATTTTCTTCATCTAATTGATCTCTCTCAAGTTCTATCTTCAAGTTCTAAGTGTTCTTCATAAATTCCAAAAGTTCTAGTTTCATAAAATCAAGAATACTTTCAAGTTTGCTAGCTCACTTCCAATCTTGTAAGGTGATCATCCAACCTCAAGAAATCTTTGTTTCTTACAGTAGGATATCATTCTAATACAAGGTAATAATCATATTCAAACTTTGGTTCAATTTCTATAACTATAACAATCTTATTTCAAGTGATGATCTTACTTGAACTTGTTTTCGCGTCATGATTCTACTTCAAGAACTTCGAGCCATCCAAGGATCCATTGAAGCTAGATCCATTTTTCTATTTTCCAGTAGGTTCATCCAAGGAACTTAAGGTAGTAATGATGTTCATAACATCATTCGATTCATACATATAAAGCTATCTTATTCGAAGGTTTAAACTTGTAATCACTAGAACATAGTTTAGTTAATTCTAAACTTGTTCGCAAACAAAAGTTAATCCTTCTAACTTGACTTTTAAAATCAACTAAACACATGTTCTATATCTATATGATATGCTAACTTAATGATTTAAAACCTGGAAACACGAAAAACACCGTAAAACCGGATTTACGCCGTCGTAGTAACACCGCGGGTTGTTTTGGGTTAGTTAATTAAAAACTATGATAAACTTTGATTTAAAAGTTGTTATTCTGAGAAAATGATTTTTATTATGAACATGAAACTATATCCAAAAATTATGGTTAAACTCAAAGTGGAAGTATGTTTTCTAAAATGGTCATCTAGACGTCGTTCTTTCGACTGAAATGACTACCTTTACAAAAACGACTTGTAACTTATTTTTCCGACTAGAAAACTATACTTTTTTTGTTTAGATTCATAAAATAGAGTTCAATATGAAACCATAGCAATTTGATTCACTCAAAACGGATTTAAAATGAAGAAGTTATGGGTAAAACAAGATTGGATAATTTTTCTCATTTTAGCTACGTGAAAATTGGTAACAAATCTATTCCAACCATAACTTAATCAACTTGTATTGTATATTATGTAATCTTGAGATACCATAGACACGTATACAATGTTTCGACCTATCATGTCGACACATCTATATATATTTCGGAACAACCATAGACACTCTATATGTGAATGTTGGAGTTAGCTATACAGGGTTGAGGTTGATTCCAAAATATATATAGTTTGAGTTGTGATCAATACTGAGATACGTATACACTGGGTCGTGGATTGATTCAAGATAATATTTATCGATTTATTTCTGTATATCTAACTGTGGACAACTAGTTATAGGTTACTAACGAGGACAGCTGACTTAATAAACTTAAAACATCAAAATATATTAAAAGTGTTGTAAATATATTTTGAACATACTTTGATATATATGTATATATTGTTATAGGTTCGTGAATCAACAGTGGCCAAGTCTTACTTCCCGACGAAGTAAAAATCTGTGAAAGTGAGTTATAGTCCCACTTTTAAAATCTAATATTTTTGGGATGAGAATACATGCAGGTTTTATAAATGATTTACAAAATAGACACAAGTACGTGAAACTACATTCTATGGTTGAATTATCGAAATCGAATATGCCCCTTTTTATTAAGTCTGGTAATCTAAGAATTAGGGAACAGACACCCTAATTGACGCGAATCCTAAAGATAGATCTATTGGGCCTAACAAACCCCATCCAAAGTACCGGATGCTTTAGTACTTCGAAATTTATATCATATCCGAAGGGTGTCCCGGAATGATGGGGATATTCTTATATATGCATCTTGTTATTGTCGGTTACCAGGTGTTCACCATATGAATGATTTTTATCTCTATGTATGGGATGTGTATTGAAATATAAAATCTTGTGGTCTATTGTTACGATTTGATATATATAGGTTAAACCTATAACTCACCAACATTTTTGTTGACGTTTTAAGCATGTTTATTCTCAGGTGATTATTAAGAGCTTCCGCTGTCGCATACTTAAATAAGGACAAGATTTGGAGTCCATGCTTGTATGATATTGTGTAAAAACTGCATTCAAGAAACTTATTTTGTTGTAACATATTTGTATTGTAAACCATTATGTAATGGTCGTGTGTAAACAGGATATTTTAGATTATCATTATTTGATAATCTACGTAAAGCTTTTTAAACCTTTATTGATGAAATAAAGGTTATGGTTTGTTTAAAAATGAATGCAGTCTTTGAAAAACGTCTCATATAGAGGTCAAAACCTCGCAACGAAATCAATTAATATGGAACGTTTTTAATCAATAAGAACGGGACATTTCATTATCATGGTTTAAAAATTTATACATATAAAATATACATATAAATCTTTCGATTGGAAATGAGTTAATACTTCATAACTCGTTGATACAATATATTTGTTGTTGATTCGTAATGATGTCCACAATGATTCTTGAACTGACAGAGTTTGTGATGTTACAGGTGCTGTTGATTCTGACGATACTGACGGCACTGACTGTGTTGATGATGCTACAGTCCTGTTGATGCTGTTGGTAAAACAATTCTAGCTTGTAAATCGTACACCATTTTCGATCAAAGTTTCTACTCTACCCTCTCCGTTCACTCATCCGATTTACGGTCAGAATTAAATAATCTCTAAGATTTTGGAGATTACATAACTGCCGCAGAGATATCTCTTCAATGAAGTTTATGAATTAATACTTCATTGTTTGTTGTTGTTGATATTCCTGGATATTTACAGGGCGTATGACGTTGATGTTTGAGATACAGATTGTGATGTTGTGGTGTGGAATGTGGATGTTGTTGTTGGTGGTAGTGATGGTACTGTTGGTGTTGCTGATGGTGGTACTGTTTATGCTGCTGGTGCTGCTGCTGGTGTTTGTAACCTTTGCACCATATTCTCCAAAGCCACTACCTGAGCACGAAGCTCGTTGACTACTTCTATTACACCGGGGTGATTGTCGGTTCGGACGAGCGGATAAATAAAATCTAGAATTTGGTGTAGTATGTAATCATGACGAGATACTCTAGAAATAAGAGAGAAAATGGTGTTTCGGATAGGTTCGCCGGTAAGTGCTTCAGGTTCTTCGCCAAGAGGGCAATGTAGTAGATGGAAGGGATCACCTTCTTCTTGTCTCCAATGATTAAGGAGGCTACGAACCCATCCCCAATTCATCCAGAATAGATGATGACTAATTGGTTGATCCATTCCGGTCACACTGCTTTCGGAACTTGAGTGGGATTCCATTTCGGAATCCGAGGGACTTGAACTAATGACGAATTCTATTTCGTACGATTGAATAAAGAATTTTTCGATATGAAATGATTTTTCGGCTATCAGGTGGTATTCTAATTATATAGAGCAAAAGGTTTCGTAGATTACGGAGGAATTTACGGAATATGTCAGGCAAAGTTTACGGTAATAGATACGATAAGATATGATTTAGCAGATACGCTAAGATATGAATTTTGTCTATACACTATTCATGCAATCAATGGAGCAAGACGTGTCTAGACTAAGAATGATAAGCTGGTAATTTCCTAAGGATGGTAAGTAGATGATTTCCGACTAAAAATGATAAACAAAACTTTTGACATGCAGACACGGTCGAAGTCCAGACTCACTAATGCATCTTAACAACTATCAGTTAGACACACTAATGCAAGACCTGGTTCGCTAAGACCACCGCTCTGATACCAACTGAAAGGACCCGTTCATATACATTATAAACGATTCACAATAGTTGATTACATCGCGAGGTATTTGACCTCTATATGATACATTTTACAAACATTGCATTCGTTTTTAAAAGACAAACTTTCTTTACAATGAAAGTTGACGGCATGCACACCATTTCATAATACATCCAACTATAATTGGCTTAATATTAATCTTGATAAACTCAACGACTCGAATGCAACGTCTTTTAAAGTATGTCATGAATGACTCCAGGTAATATCCTTAAAATGAGCTAATGCACAGCCGAAGATTTCTTTAATACCTGAGAATAAACATGCTTTAAAGTGTCAACCAAAAGGTTGGTGAGTTCATTAGTTTATCATAATCAATAATTTCCGTAATAGTAATAGACCACAAGATTTCAGTTTCCATAAATATCCGTACACTCACAAGTGTTTAAAAGTATTCTATAAGTTGTAGGCACCCGGTAACAAGCTTTAACGTTCATGTTTTACCCTCTGAAGTACACCAGATCAGGTGTGTTTAAAATAACCTCGAAGTACTAAAGCATCCCATAGTCGGGATGGGGTTTGTCAGGCCCAATAGATCTATCTTTAGGATTCGCGCCTACCGTACATAGACAAGTAGTTTAATGTTACCAAGCTAAGGGTATATTTCTGGTTTAAACCCACATAGAATTAGTTTTAGTACTTGTGCCTACTTCGTAAAACATTTATAAAACAGCGCATGTATTCTCAGCCCAAAAATATATATTGCAAAAGCAATTAAAAAGGGAGCAAATGAAACTCACAATACTGTATTTCGTAGTAAAAATACATATAACGTCATTTAACAAGTGCAAGTTTGGCCTCGGATTCACGAACGTATCAATATTGAGATTCAATATTGCAGGAAAGTACGTAGACACAACGGAGATGATAAACACTAGATTGACCTCACGAGCATGCCCATGAACCATACCCATCACCTCCATAGCTATAACCCATAATTTCCTTAGCTTCGACTCATTCAAAAAAACTATTTTGAAATCACTCGGAGAGCACTCCGTCGTAATATTTTATGTATACTAATAATATCTTGAAATAATACAGAGCAAATATATATATATATATATATATATATATATATATATATATATATATATATATATAAATCGATTGAGAGAGTTTAGAGAAATATATTTTCAAGTTTCTATGAAATAATGAAACCTATTGAATTCTATTTATAATAGATTTTTGAATTATTAAAGTGAATTATTAAAGTATGAATTATTAAAGTGAATTATTAAAGTGAATTATTAAAGTATGAATTATTAAAGTGAATTATTAAAGTATGAATTATTAAAGTGAATTATTAAAGTATGAATTATTAAAGTGAATTATTAAAGTTAAAGTAAAGTAAAAGTAAAGTAAAGGTAAAGTTAAAGTATAGTAAAAGTATAAAAACTATGTATGTATAATACGCGTATAAATATATATAATATTAATTTAAATTGTTATATATATTTAATGAAATAAAATATAAATAGCGTTATATTTATTATACTGGTTAAGTAATGAGTTGTCAAAAGTGATTCTAGATATTTATAAAAGTTATATACGTTTTAATAATAAAGTTCTTTTTAAACTGAAAACGTCTTTGTACGTTTGAAAATAGATTAATAGAATATTATGGAAACCAATTCTCCACTAACTTTCGTAAATGACACTTTTTGTTTTTATTTATAAATAGCTTTACAAATTATTCTGAATATCGTTAAGAGGAATAGATTTTCTCAAATCATAGTGGACCTCTCAACAGATACTTGTAATCATAATTCAATGTTTCTGATAATTCAATCATTTAATATATTTTTTTTAATTTCGTTGAAAATCATATTGAAACAAATACGTTCATGTAAAGTATCATATATCTAATACTTTGTTAATGTTTTCAGTTAATATTATATATTATATATACATATCTATATACTCATAATTGTTCGTGAATCGTCGAACACGGTCAAAGGGTAATTGATTACATGAATGTAGTTCCAAACTTTTTGAGATTCAACATTACAAATTCTACTTATCGTGTCGGAAACATATAAAGGTTAAGTTTAAATTTGGTCGAAAATTTCCGGGTCGTCACAAACATCTCTTTACTCAACGAGATTTGAATTATCGTCAACGTAGATGGATGGATGTGGTAAAGGATTATGATTGTGAAATACTTTATCATCCGGGCAAGGCGAATGTGGTCGCGGATGCGTTAAGTCGAAAGAGTCAACACCCGGCAATACGAGTAGGGTCGTTACGTATGATTATTACTAATGATTTTCTTGAAAAGCTTGGTGAGATTCAAATAGAGGCTTACGTTCACAACAAGCATGCGGAACGAATTGTGGGGCAATCGGAATTCATTACTATGGGTTCGCGTAGTTTGTTGTCGTTCCAAGGAAGAGTTTGGGTGCCTAAGATGGGTGGTAACTGAAAAGTGCTACTTGATGAAGCACATAAGTCAAAGTATTCCATTCAACCGGGTGCAACAAAGATGTACTATGATTTGAGGAAGGATTATTGGTGGCCCGGTATGAAACGTGATGTGGTTAAGTATGTTGAACAATGCGTCACGTGTCTGCAAGTTAAAGCCGAACACCAAAAGCTGTATGGTAAGTTACAACTGTTGGAAGTTCCAAAATGGAAATGGGAGTACATTACCATGGACTTCATTACTAAGTTACCAAAGACGGCGAGAACCCAATATGACAGGATATGGGTGATAGTTGATAGATTGACGAAGAGTGATTTGTTTCTTCCCATTCGGGAAATGATATCATTGGAGACCTTATCCAAGTTGTTTATCAAGGAGGTGATATCGAGACATGGGGTTCCTATATCTATTGTTTCGGATCGAGATACTCGTTTCATGTCTCGATTTTGGAATAAGTTTCATGAAGATATGGGTACTCAATTGAAAATGAGCACGGCGTATCATCCTCAAACGGACGGTCAAACCGAGTGTACGAACCAAAAGTTGGAGTATATGTTAAGGGCGTGTATTATTGATTTTGGTGGAAGTTGGGATGAGCACTTACCGTTAGTGGAATTCTCGTACAATAATAGTTACCACACTAGTATTGGAATGCCACCTTATGAGATGCTCTATGGGCGTAGATGTCGAACCCCCATTTGTTGGGGAGAAGTGGGTCAAAAAGAAATCGGGAGTACCGATTTGGTTTTAGAGACGAATAGTAAGATTGAGATGATTCGGGCTCGACTTAAAGCGGCGCAAGATAGACAAAAGTCTTATGCCGATAAAGGTAGGAGAATGATTGAGTTCCAAGAAGGTGATATGTTGATGCTTAAGGTTTCTCCATGGAAGGGTGTTATTCGGTTTCGAAAGCGAGGAAAGTTAGCTCCTCGGTTTATTGGTCCTTTCAAGGTTTTGGCACGTGTTGGCGAGGTTGCTTATCGACTAGAGTTACCCGAAGAACTTGCAGGAATCCATAACACGTTTCATGTTTCCCATCTTCGTAAGTGTCTTGCGGATGACTCGACTTGGGTGCCTTTAGATGAGATTTCATTGAATAACAAGTTAGAGTATGCAGAAGAACCGATTGCAATCCTTGATGAGAAGGTTAAGATGTTGCAAAACAAGGAAGTTAGAACCTACAAAGTGCAATGGCAACACCGAAAGGGTTCCGAGTTTACATGGGATTTCGAAGAGTTTGTTTTGGTTTATCTTCCAGCTTGTCATGCGGCTTGGATCGCGAGGACGCGCTCCGATTCAAGTGGGGGAGAGTTGTAACATCCCGTTCTTTCCGAATGTGTTGTAAGGTGCGTATTTATCCTCGTAAACATTTAATATTGTATTCGTATTTGTTTATGTTTAGCTAAATATTCAAAAGTGTAGAAAATGTTCACTCAGGCCGACTGTTGCGTTTTGGCTCGGTGTGTCGCGACTCAGTGAGTCGCGGATCGCGACAAAACCTATTAGAACGCGATGGTTAGGGTTTTCTCACTTCTGTGAAAGTGTCGCGTTTCAAAAATGTTTATCGCGTTATGGTATCGCGTATCGCGACATGTTGTCGCGGATCGCGACATTTGTCGCTGTTTTACAATTTTGTCCATTTAAAATGGAATCTTTTGAGGGCTTTGTTGTCTTTTCACCTATGGTCGGTTTTGTGGGAGTAAATGCTGGTTCAAGCTTATCCTCTCCTCATTCATTTCATTTCCAATTAATTAAAATCAATCTTAGAGAGAGAGTGATACTTTTAGAGTGAGAGGGGCCATTTTGGTGAAGAAGAAGGTTGAATCTTGCCCGAACCCAAGTGTTAAAGTTTTTCCTTGTGTCTCTAGCTACACATTGATAGTCTCGGTAAGTCCTAACTCTATGTTTCGAGTTTTTATTGGTTTATGGTTAGGGTTTTGGTCACTAGAGACTTGTATGACCCATTTGGGGTTAAAATGGGTGAACTTGGGTTATGTGGGTGAAAGGAAATCTTAAATAGCTATAACCTAGGGTTTGGCCTTATGATTTAAGATTTGTAAGTATTAATGGTGTTGTTAAGCTTTAAAACACTTGTTTAATGTTGAAAGAGTGTTAAAATGGGTCAAAGGGGGTAATGTTGACCTAGTTTGGATGAAATGGGTACGCATTACCCTAAGTTGCGATTAATTAATGTTAGTAGACTTAAATCACTAGCTTTAGTGATTTAATATGAGTCTTGGCCATTTATGGGCGGTTTTGAGGTAGGTGAGCTATTTAATGCAAATGGGTCATTAAATGCTCAAGTGATATGTAGTGTGGTAAATTCCACTAGTTGTGTAATTGAATGTGTACTTATGTATTAGGTACGTTGCCTTGAAGTTTCAGAAGTGCATAATCATCATCGAAGTGCTAAGGTGAGTGGAATAATTATATGCGTGCATATATGATGTATTTATTTGTGAAGTATGAGTTGTGAAGTGTCGATGTGTTAAGACACCACTTCTCACATGACGGGTGAAGCATCGAGGTGTTAAGGTGCCACTCGGGGTGAATCATCGAGGTGTTAAGATGCCACCTAGGGAGTGAAGTGTCGAGGTGTTAAGACACCACTCCGGAATGTTTGATGGGTGAAGCATCGAGGTGTTAAGATGCCACTAGGGGTGATGTATCGAGGTGTTAAGATGCCACCCGTGGGGTTAGTGTACGAGGTGTTAAGTGCACTAATGGTTGTTATGAACTCCGACGGCCTTTAAACACCGTTCCCTCGTTCGATTGGTTAACCATGGTTGTGTTTGGATTGTAGCATATTATACTGTTTAATCTATATGTTAACGTTATGCTAGCTCGTATGGTGGAAGGTTTTGTATTATACTCATGATAGTATGATTGTTTATATTGCTAGCATGTATGCGGTGAATGTATAAGTGATTGCAAGTAAGTAGATTGTATATGTAATCGTATAATTGTTGCACTCACTAAGCATTAGCTTACCCCTCTCGTTGTTTATCTTTTTAGATGCAGGTGCGAACAAGGGCAAAGGGGTTATCGGGCATTAGGTGTCCCTTGATGATGTTTTGTTGGAGCTTTGAAGTTGGCCTAACGTTTTGGGTAGTTTAGTCCCAAACCATGCTCGAAGTGTCGTTTGGATTATAAACTATCATTTGTAGTGGGTCAAACTTATAATAAACTTAATTAATGGCCTTCGTGCCTTTTGTAAACATTTAAATTGTGGTACGTTTAAATGGAACTTGTGGAATGGTTTACATATTTAATTGGCGGGTAAATGTGTATTATTTAAAAAAAATAAAAATTTATCGTATGGAATACGGGTTGGGTTGTTTCACAAGGCCTTAAACCGAATGAAAACCTCTTTGGTATCTGAGTTTCTCTTAAGGGGATAAAACCACACATAATGCGTAAAATGATCAACAAACACCACATAATACTTATGACCATCAATAGATAAGACAGGAGACGTCCACACATCACTATAAATAATATCAAGAGGAGCACGTGAATGTAAAGTGTTGGTGTGAAAGCGTAACTTGTGACTTTTATTGCAATGACAAGAATTACAATTCAAAGAAAAATCACTAGGAATGTCTAAGTTCAACATATGCATTAAAGATTTAAAAATAGCTAGAGACGGATGGCCTAGACGATGATGCCAATCTGTTGTAGATGCCCGAATAGTGGAGTACGCAACAATGGATGAAACGGATGAGGCGAGTTGATAAACACCATCTTTAGGTTGTCCCGTTATGAGAGTAGTCCCCGTGAGCCGATCCTTCAACACATAATAATCAGAGGTGAATGAAATAAGTAAGTGATTATCTTTTCATAATTGGAAGATAGATAATAAATTACGATGCATATGAGGGACACATAAAACATTAGATAATTGAAAAGTTTTGGATGATGTATAAAGATTGGTAGAACAAATGTGAGAGATACCTAAACCCGTACCATTACCAAGAATAATCTGATCCGTCCCACTGTACGGATTGTGTAAATCAAGGTTGGCTAAGTCATTGGTGATGTGATGCGAAGCGCCAGAATCAAGAAGCCATGGAGCTGTTACGGATGGTTGTGCAAGACTTGTAGCATTAGCATGTGGTGTTAGTTGCCGAAAGGTAGGGGGTGCAATCGATGGATGTTGTTCAGCAAATACAGAACACTTTTGTAAAGAGTGCCCCTTAGCGTTGCACCATTGACACCGTCCTAGAAACGGGCGAGCTCCTGTAAATGCATTGTTGGGTGTATGAGTCGAAGATCCAGATGACCGAGTAGAGGTGTACACATTAGTAGATTCGGATGTTCGTTCACTGTTGTAGGTGTTGCGTGGAATCGGACGAGTGAAAGTATTGTTTGCAGTGACGGGAAGAGGAGAAAGAGTTGGTTGGTTTTTAATGGCAAGCTCACGATTGAGAAATTTTTCATGTAGCTCTTCAAAAGTGATAGCTTTGTCCCGAGCATTCACCCCGTCAATAACACTTTGGTACGAATCATCGAGGCCCTCTAATACTCGATCAGTAATATCCTCTTGATCCATCTTAGAACCAAGTAACGCTAGGTGATCAGTACATATTTTGATAGAGTGCATGTACTCGGTGATAGTTTGAGGACCCTTGGTGATTTGTTTGAGCAGCATCTTGATTTGTTTGATGTGGCCACGAGACGAACTCGTAAAAGTACTAGCGAGTGTGTCCCACATCTCCTTGGTGGTGGTGGTTGTTGAAACAAGTGGTACGATGTGCTGATCAAGGGTGTCGATTAAGGCCCCAAAAATAAGTCGATATTGTCGTACCCACGATTGATAGGCTGGGTTTGGTGATGAACTGCCTCCAACGTCGATGTCAGTAGCTGGTGCAGGAAAGGAGCCATCGAGAAATTTGAATAACCCATAGCCATCGAGTATGGCTTGAACTTGAAGCTTCCAGGAGGTATAGTTAACTGAAGAAAGCTTGATGATATTGGTGAGGGTAACGAGTATGATGGGGGTTTTAGGGTCCGCATCATTGGGAATAGTATGGGAAGACATGGCGATGATGATGATAGAGAAGAAGATAGGCGACGAATAAAGAGATGGTTTAGGGTTTTGGACCGATTTCTACGGATACCATATGGAGGGATAATAACAATTGTAATTTCATTCGTAGATAAAGATACAATATATAGGAGAAATACACAACAACTTTCCTTAATTACATGGAGATATAAAAGGTAAAGATACAATTATAAACAACAATATATTCATCGATATCTTTATGTATCGATATCCTTAATACGTGTAAACCAATCTATGAACTAGCAAACAAACTAACAAAGTACCGAGTTGACCAATGAATCACACCACCCGGGTTCAATTTCTGGCTATGCCAAATTGTTTAAAAAGGGACTGTGACTAGAGGGTGAGCATAATGCGCAATTCACCCGGTACCAGTCTCGTGCTCGGGGGTCTTGATTACTCGAGGTTTTACCTTCTATGGGAGAGCCAATGTGCTCGTTCATAGAAGTGTTTCCTCACTTACCCAAAAAAAACTAACGAAGTATTGAAAAGCTTGACACAATTATAAACAATTAAACAGATACAGGAAGCACAGTACTACAATTCTACAAATCATTAGCTAAAAAACCATTCATCGTCATTTCACAATAAACAGATAAAAAGATAGAGGTATTTATCATATCATAAGGTCTCTAAACCAAATATACATCAAACTCATGAATACTTTAAAATCATAAATTAAAGTGCATTATTATCATCATAGACAAATGAGTAAATAGTCAAATATCAAATTTCTTTTTATACAACTTCAACTCGAAATCGTTCAAAATCATACCAAATCATTCTTCACTTTCAACGCCACTCGATACTTCACTAGAAAAAACCCGATCACATGTCCCCCCACGGCAACAATAAAAACACCAACATTAAACGACATCACAGACAACATAACAAGATATGCAAGCGCCATACGGAGTCCATAAACCAAAGATTGAGCCACCACCCCCAAAATGCGATTTGATCCAATCTTGATTGCGGGAAAACCAGATAGAAACTCGACTACTACCGCAAGTACAAAAACAAAAGCTAGAGCCAAAACGTACATTCCCGATTTACCATTAGGCCAGTCATCGAATAACATGATTACATGTGATCCCCAGAAAAAGGTCATTTGCATCGGCATCATGCTCATGCTATAATTCATGTTAGGCATAGGCATCGATGGGGGTGGAGGTGGGGGCATTTGCATCTTTGTTAGTTTAAAGAGAGAATGGTAAAAAAAAAAAAAAAAAAAAAAAAAAAAAAAAAAAAAAGATATGATTTTATGTCACTTTTGTAGAACTTGGTTTGTTAGTATATTATTTTGTTGAAATGGAGAGAATAACAATGTGGATTTATATGATTTATTTAAAAGCATTGGTATAAACAATGGCAAGAATGAACTCTCAAACAAAGAAAGGGCCGGCGTGAATGACTATGTTTCTAAATTAACTTTAGTCGTTTGTTCTTATGTTCAACCACAGTATTTTAAACTGGTTTTATACGTTGTTTCTTAAACTATTACGTAGTAATTTGTAAACCTAAAATTTTATCCACAAATTGATCGGTACAACTAGACAAACGATTATATGTAAATAAATAAGTAAATGCTAGTATATAATACCATGCCAATTGTCATGTACTCTATGAATTATTATTATTATTATATGAGTTTTGGTATCTTATGCTCTAAGTGCATATTTATTGGATGATTTATCACATAGGGAGTCTAATGTTTGTGTGTACGTTTTTTAATGTGTACGATCGTTACGGTTTTTGAATTTGGGCTTACAAATCTAAAGTATAAAGATTGTAAATTTGTAGGTGCCTTGAATTGTACGGTTAGCCACCATTTTGTTGACTCGATTTCCTTCTATTTATATATTCTATTTTTCGTAAAAAAAAAAATCTGTTTTTTACTAAAATAACGAGAACTTTATAAAACAATTCCGTTTATAACTCAAATGTCATTTATTAAAATCATTCATTTAATGTAAGGAGTATGAGATACAATTCATGTTCATTTTGAAAAATTATATTCGTATTAGTATTAGGAGGTGTGTGAGTATACCTTAAAAAAAATAAAAAAATAAAAAAACTTAACATATATCCTTGTTACTCATTAGCTTTTCCTTTATTATATACTACAATATCACTCTATACCTTAAAAGAGAGTCTTTATTAACTAATATATATTTCTAAAACCCATTTCGACATCCTTAAATCAAAAAATTACATTCTAATACCCTTTGATCTACCTTTGTAACCATTTTGAGTTTGAGTAATAATATTCTACTTTGCCTTTCAAAAAAAAAAAAAAAAAAAAAAAAAAAATACCCTTTGATCTAATTACTAAAAATTATCATCTAACACTATTAGCTAATAAATACATTCTTAACATTGATCTCCCTAAATTACCCCTGAACCTTCAAAATAAACACGGAACCAGTTTAACAAAAATAGGGTTCTCCATAATCTATTCATTCATATGCAAAAATAAACAAAACCCTATCATCTCAGGGTTCCTAATAATCAATCAAATTCGAATCGATACTGATTACAATACGCTTACACGCTTGCATATAATGAAATTTGTCCGATTCCGAATGATAAATATGGTCGTCCTACATCCGTAAATTAATTGTAGAAATTCAGATCCTGATTAAATGTTTGAGGTCTTACAAACAGGGTTATCAGGTATAACTATGCGATCTTAGTTATTTTTATTACATTATTACACTTTGATTCAACTGTGTGCTTTGATTCAACTCTAATTATGCAAAAAAAGTATTAAATTTCAGTTTCTAGGTTCAATCCAATCGATATAGTCAAATAATACTAATACATATTGGGTTTTAATCTTTAGCAAGTTTCCTTAATTTCGTTTCAAATTTTTAAACCCTATGTAATACATGTACAATTTGTTCATTTTTATGTATTACTGTAATTACTATGATGACCTTGAACTCTTGAAGGGATGAAGAAAGGTAAGGTTTTGCATGATTTTTACTATAAAATTTTATGTGATTTTACGAGAAACATTATTTTTGGCTAGGGTTCATATGGAGCACCGGTCAGATGAGTAAGCCGGAATTCAATGATTCACGGTTTACAAAATAAATATGATCGATTTGAATGGTTGCGTCTGTTAGCAATGCAGCTAATCGATGGGAAAATTATCGCACTTGTGGTTTTAGGTATTACATTCAATCCATCATCATGTTATGTCTTATTCTTTAAGTCATTGTGTAGCGTACTATACTGATCTTTTAATTCATTTTATACTCGTACTATTCTTTTAATTCATTGTATAGTCATACTATACAAAAGGAATCAGTGGCCTCACTCCTTTTATCTTGAGTTGCATTGTTTATAGACAATTATGATATCCGTTGGGTTTTCTGTCTTTCAAGGGGTGTTTAGATTGTATGATAGAAAGTTATTATATGATGATTATAGTAATTTCAAGCCATGGAAACTTGTTTCATCATGCTTTGTTATTGGAATCTTAAACTCGGAACTTTTTTTGGGAGGCCATTTAATTTATTATTTTCTTATTTTTTGTTTACTCATTTAGGTTCCTGGCAAGACTACATATAATATTTCTCTATATTATATGATGAGGACTCCTTTAGGATCTTGTCCATTACTAGAACGCTTTGTCAACGGTGATGATTCTTTCAGAAATTCAAGATTTAAGCTCATACTATATATATCCGAGGTTAACACTTAGTACTCGACATGATAATCGATTGGTTTTGTAAACTTTGTTTTTCTTTTTCTTTTTTTTTTTTTTTTTTTTTTTTTTTTTTTTTTTTTTTTTTTTTTTTTTTTTTTTGCTTTAGTTGAGGATTAACTTTACAAAATCTATGATAGGTCCTCTTATGGGAGCTACTAGTGCAGTTGAAGCCATTGCAACTATAGGTAATGCAAATAATCGGTTTGTACTTGCAACTTTTAACGAATTTACATATGATTGTGGTTTTGGTTTGTTATGCAGACATTGGGAACATGTTAGGTACATCCGAATATTAATCTAGATAATCCAGAAAAAGATGTGGCAAGATTGTGACTATACAACTTAATATCAGTTGCATACATATTATATTAATGTATAAATGGTACCAAAATTAACTAATAGTATTACTTCTATTTGAAACTTAACAGCAAATGATGTTTCTGGTGGGAAAGAGAATGAAAGCCTTGATATCAAGGTGTCCCTATTGAATTCATTCGGGTATGTTTATAGTCTATTCCTTCCTATTGATCGACGTTTTTTATTTCCAGTTCATAGTGAAACCAATTTCAATATAAACCAATAACACTGAAATATTTATTTGAAACACAAGGTTCAACTTTACCAAGTCCAACAAAAGTTTTGGGTTGGCATGATCCAGGCTACATTTATTCAGTAGTTACGATAGGGCTCGATACTACTACACAATATCCATACATATTTGGAACGTCACACACTCGCACACCTTTTTGTCTTTAAGGCAATCTTTCTTCAATCTTTTTTCATCGATTTCCCCATATATTTTAGTGATTCGTTTGGATGGAGCGATAGAACTAACCTCCAAACTCCACCTACATATGGTAACATGGGAAAGGCTCCTCATGATGCTTTCAAGGAGAACTATATACAGGTAGTCTACCTATATATATTATAGCTATATTTTTTATGTCATCGTGATTTGATAATAATTTTTTTACTGGTTATTATTGTAGCCTGGATCTCTCTATGTCATGGAGTTGATTGCAAAAGAAGTACTGTATGGAAGCATAGATATAATATTTCATATCGGTGACATAAGCTATTCTAATGGATTTCTGGGTAAATGGAATTACTTTTTGCATCTCTTAAGCCCCGTTGCGTCTAAGGTATATTAAATGACAAAAATTGAAAACCACGAAAGGTATTTTACATCACGTATAAGGTATTTTACATCACGTATAAAAAGTGTGACAATTTGGGTCGGGTGCGGGGTCGGGTCGGTATGTTAAGATTTTTCCATCCAAAACCCTTTTCTTTCCGTGTATGTTTCAGGTGTGTTACGTTCATACAAAGTAGGGATGTATTGGAAAATGTGTGTACAAACTATTTTACAACTTAAAGATTTAGACAAAGAAAAGAAAAAGATTTTGTCATGTAACAAGAGACGAGTCTCGAAAAATGGTCTCGGTTTATTAATTAGTTGTAGGAGACGTTGTACATTTATCAATCGGTATCAAGTTCCTGCTGACAGGATATTTATATCATTATATAGTTTGTTAATCGATAAATCTAGCTTAACAGGTGAACCAAAAGTTGTGCATATAAACGAAGAAAACCTGTTTCTTCTCTGTGGACGTAAGGTGCAAGACGCGCCGGGTAAAATGCTTTTTGCAGAGATTGGTATGAGAACCAAATGGGAAAAGTTAAAGGAAATATTTAGTGGCAAAGGAGAAAACGAGACGCCATTGCAAGTGAAACTAAACAGTCCATACTATAATTGGTAAAATTGGGTTAGTTTTTGCTGTGTTGACTTTTCTTGTGTTGACTACTCGAGATAACGAGAGATGAGCTTTTGAAGTTGAGCTCTGTTGTTGCATTGAGCATGTTACACTTTTTTGCGACTGCGATAACGATTATCGTTGTTGCAGTGCCTGAAGGACTACCGTTAGCTGTCACATTAAGTCTTGCTTTTGCGATGAAAAATTAATTGACGATAATGCACTTGTACGACATCTATATGCTTCTGAAACGATGGGTTCTTCAACTTGCATATGCACTGATAAAACCGGGACGTTAACAACCAATCATATCAATGGGTATCTGGTAAAGCGAAAAACACCAAAGAATCTCTGAATTTACCCGAAAACTTATCAAACGTTCTGTTACAGTGTATATTTGAATGTACAGGGTTCGAGGTAGTTAAAGATACAAATGGTAAAACTTCTATTTTTAGGTACTCCATCTGAACTTGCAATATTTGAATACGGTTTACTTTTGGGTTGTGATTTTGGTACTGTTCATAGCGAGATTGAACTACTAAAAATGGAGCCGTTTAACTTGGAAAAAAAAGATGATGTATGTGATTACTGTTCTCTCGGGTAGTAAAAAACGTGCATTCTAAGGTGCGTCGGAAATAGTATTGGTACAAGATTATCGATGATGATGGGGAAATAATTACATATTGACGGAGGAAAAAAGAAAATTGAAGTAGATTAGGCAATGGGTATATCAGGAACAGAGGTGGGCGTATTCGTTTTTATTTTGGTTGACAAACATTGTTTTCGTTTGCGATACCCATTTATCCACCTTCATCCGATAAGCTTTTGACTTGATCTTTTGTAGTAGGTGTGTATGTTCATGTTTCTATTTTTATACAAATCAAATGACTGCAAATTAAAGTTAGTATTTCCTTTTTCATCTTCTTTTTTTTTTGTCGTATGCTTTGTGTCTTGTGAGACATCTTCAACAGGCACTCATAATATTGTATGATAACAGGTTGTTAAAGAGCAAGCTGAGTCATCGTCATAGATGATGATTTTGCAACAATCGTTAAAGTAGCCAAATGGGGACGTGATATTGGTGTTGGGTCTGAACTTGAAGCAACTGCCTTAACTTAGAATTCATATCGCAAGTCAGCAACAAATTTAATTACTTATAAAGTTTCAATGCATAACCTAAGCAAAATCTCACAAAATTAAGAAACAAACCTGATGTGTATCTTGATTAACGTACAACCACCATGGGCGCCACCAATCGCAAAAGGCTATTAAACCCTAACCTAAACCCTAACCTAAATGAAATCGTAGTTTGGGATGATCATAACTCCTGTGACTGAATTAAAATTATTATCAGGGTAATTTGGAAGATCATAATAAAGAATTGATTTATTAGAGTTAAAGTTCAGTTTTACAATAAACTTGCATCTCATATGGTCAATTTTGAAGGGGAAAAGGTACCATGCCTAAAAATTTTGAATTTGTGACCTAACATATCAAATTTTGTTAACGCTTATGCAAATATAGTTAGAAGCATGATGTGTTGATTAATAATATTTGGCACAGGACTTTTAGTCTAAAGGTTTGAGACGTTTAAACTCATAAGACTGGTGGTATCCAAAGTTTTTGCAAAAAGCTAAAAGTCTAACCTTATGTTCATTTATGTAGTATTTTTGATCACGTTTTAGAAAATAAGGATGTAGCTGGTGTTCTGAGTTGGTTAATGATTAGCAAAAGATCTTTCCTAATAAGAAGCTAAAATAAGTTATTCCGTAAATCTGAGTGGTTTAATGGTTAGCAAGTGGGTAACATATTACGTTAAGATTCGTGTCAATATGGGTGGTTTTTTTATTTATATTTTTAAACATTTGAAATGTTATATTATTTATTTGTTTTATCATTGAAAGTAATTTATTACAATATGTAGGATTTAGGGTTTAAGGTTTAGGTTTAGGGTTTAGGGTTTATATTCTAGGGCTTGGGGTTTGTATTTTAGGGGTTAGGGTTTAGAGTTTTTAGGGTTTAGGTTCAGGGTTAGATTTATGGTGTAAGTTTGAAGTTTAGGGTTTAGATTTAGCGTTTAGGGTTTAGGTTAGGGTTTAGGGCTTAAATTTAGGGTTTAAGCTTTAGATTTTAGGGTTTAGAGTTTAGGTTTAGTGTTTTGGGTTTAGATTTAGGTTTAGGGTTTAGGTTAGGGTTTAGAGTTTAGATTCTAGGGTCTGGGGTTTTGGGTTTAGATTTAGATTTTGGGTTTAGGTTTAGGTTTAGGGTTTAGATTCTAGGGTTTAGCATTTTGATTTTAGGGCTTAGGTTTAGAGTTTTTAGGGGTTAGGCTAGGGCTTATAGTTTAGGGTTTAGATTTAGGGTGTAGGGTTTAGAATTTTGGTTTTAAGTTTAGATTTAGGGTTTATGATTTAAGTTAGGGTTTAGGGTTTAGATTTTAGGGTATAGAGTTTAGGTTTAAGGTTTTGGGTTTAGATTTAGGGTTTCGGTTAATGTTTAAGGTTTAGATTCTAGGGTTTAGATCTTAGGGTTTAGGGTTAGGGTTTAGGTTTAGTTTTTAAATCAAAGAATTTAGAAGAGTTTAGAGTTTATGGTGTAGAGTTTAGATTTTAAGGTGTAAGGTTTAGATTTTATGGTTTAGATTTTAGTATTTGGGGTTTAGGTTAGGATTACCTAATATTATCATATGTGATCTGTAATATGTACATTGATTTTACTAATTAAATCTGTAATCGGTATATTATGTGTATTATGATGTATTTTTACTATAGTTATCTATGAATTGAGTTGGTTTGACCTGGTTACATTCTTTGCTGTGATTCATTGATGTACGCTCAGCATTGTGTATGTGTATCTGCAGGATCATGGACATCATCTCAAGAAGCCAGCAAGTCTCCATTACAGTTTAAGGTGAAAAAGAATCTGAAAATTAAATCGAAGAAAGCAATCAAGCGAATTACCCCTTGAACATGCATATATTCGTATTAAAAAGCAGGAAAACATGTCAACTTATCACAAGTTGCACAAAGTGTATTTTGTAATGCCTTATCATAAAATTCGTAAATTACCATTGGAATGATAAAAAAAAAATTATTAGTCTTATTTGCCATATGAATTAATTATAAACATGTTAAAGTGTTTTAAAAATCATCCTAATATAACATATTTATTCGACCAGCCCATTTTGTCATATCGGTTAGCATTCTTCTAATATTTATTGTTTTGTGAAATAGCCATAGCCAGTAATTTTAGTTTGGAGATCTCAATTACAGATTATACATGAAAATAGATTTAGCTAGGGAACTGATCAAGGGGCAATATTGGACTACACTTCAAGAGTTTGATCGGCTACGAATAAAATTATAAGACTGTGTAGTGTTTCAAGGGTTGAGATAAGGGAACATCGAATTCTCACCACTTATAAGTACTCCATATTAATTGTAACTGCTACTCGGGTACCCTTCCTAGCATAACAAGAAAAGCAAAGGACATTAGCATGGTATGCACATCTTATATAGGAATTTCTCTGCAACATGAAGAAGCAAATATACCAACAACAGTAGCTGATTATTAATGAATCTAACATCGAAACAAAAGGCAGAAGATGTTGTAATACATATATTTACCATCTACAAGCAAATTTATAAAAGTATTGATTATGTTTACCCTTACTACAACTTTAGCAATTGTTAACCTATTAGCAATTGTTAACAAAATATCGGTGCAACGCACGACCCATTAATATTATTGCGTAAATTTCGTAATAGAAAAATATGTTGATAATTGTTTTTGTTATTGGTAAAAATATTTGTTGCCACTTACTGTATGCATGTACCTGGTATGCAAGCCGCTACATGACAACCAAAAAAGATATGTTTGAAGTGTATCATATTCTTTTTCATCTTTATTTCATATCATATACTCCGAAATCAAAGAAAATATACGAGTTCATGAAACCTTATGTTTTACTTTATGACAATAATTTTTTTAACCAACCGCGAATTTGCGGGTCTTTTCCTGACGAAATGGATGTTAGCATTTTTTACAATGTTAGTCTTTCAATTTAATTTTATATGTTTTGTTTTTAGGTTCAAAAAATCAACATTGAGTATAAGTCTGGTAACACTAATATTACAACTGAATCAATTTATTATAAACCTAACAAACACTACACAAGATATAGTGATTCATACAAGTCAATGGTGATTCATCACTCAAAAATTTCGCAAATTCGTGGGTCTATATAATGGGTCAATTCTTGTGACGCTCATGCTAATGAAATAGTTATATATGTATCTATTTAGTATTTCCATTCATGATAAAAAAAAATCGTTTAATTTCAACTTCGCATGTACTTTTAATCATAAGCATTTCTTATTACAACCCTTTGATGGTTATATATGTTCAACCCTTTGATGGTTAGATATGTTCAACGTATTATGAGGTCTATTTATGCTATTGAATATATCACAACCCTTTGTGGTTTATTTAATATTGTTTGCTTTTTAATCAACCTAACAAATACTCTATCAAATTCTATCATTTCATAAAACCCGCGAAATTGCGGGTCTTTAACTAGTATATACACTATAGTTCGTAATTTGTATCGTATTATTATTTACCGTTACTTTCATCATTTCGTCACTATAACGTTATGTACATATATATATTTTTTACTTTTGTTATTTTAGTTAAGGTGTAAAGCATAACCCGTGAATTTTTTTTAATTGTTCATCACTAGCCAACGTCACTACCGTTAAGATGACTTTATTATTATTATATTATATTATATTATATTATATTATACTTATACTTATATACTAAACCTCCCCCAAATTTGGTCGTTTCAGCTTTAACGAGTTGTCGTTTTGAGTTTGCGTTCACACTACAAATGGTTCTTCAACTTTTGCACAAATTACACAACAACCCCTCAACTTTACACTTTTTCAGGGGTAAAAAACCTAAATTTATAATTTAATTCAAATAAAAAAAACTTACTCCACCCGAATTTATAACGGGTCCTATCTTCTCGCTCGGTGCGAGTTAAATTTTTCCGAGGCCACCGTTCAACTCGAAAAAATCTCACGAACCCAACGGGACTAACTATATGCAAAACGGACATCGTTAAAAAAACACTAAATAACGGGTCCTATATTCACGCTCGGTGCGAGTTAAATTTTTCCGAGGCCACCGTTCAACTCGAAATAATTTTACGAACACAACGCGACTAACTATACGCGAAACGGACATCGTTAAAAAAAAAATATTTCGGGTTATATTACATACATATATATACATATACAACACGACTAACTATACGCGAAACGGACATCGTATATCCAAATTGGACCGCGCGTCGAATACAACCGCAGCAACGCGCGGTCGGATTTTTTCTAGTTATTATTATTATTATTATTATTATTATTATTATTATTATAAAAAACTTAAAAGTTTTAAAACTTACAAAAAATTAGTGGGAAGCCTAGTGACAATCTGGGCCCCCACACATTATTATTATTATTATTATTATTATTATTAGTTTAAGACTCGCGAATTCGCCAGATTAACCAAGAAAAATCTTTGTAATAGAATACAGATATTAGGTATTACGAAAATATATGTATCTTTATTATATGGTATGGTACATAATGAACAAATCAAAATTTTCAACCATTTTTGGTGTCTTAAAATTTCATAAACACTAAACCAAATACTTGGATGGGACAAATTAAAGAAAATCATATCATATGAACCAAAAACTATCCGTCGTTTCTCATTCTTTATACCACTCGTCCACATATTGGATATAATTTGTGGTTCTATTCAAATTCAGTATTTGAATTAGATCCCTCAGCAACACGTTGGTTAAAAAACCTCGTACAGCATATTCGGCAATCCCACCTCACTGGTAAAGTCGATAGTCAAAGGGTGAGGTTAAATAACACTAATAACAATACTACGTAGCAAATAACCTCTTCTTCGTTCCTCGTGTTTAGTTTATCGGCTGCAATTATTAAGATCATATTAGATTTTCTCTTTCAAGGCCATGAGTGTTGTCTTCCATCTCATCAAGCCAATTCAAAATTCACAAGGAAAAAAACACCACAAAAACCTGCAACAAATTATCAACAAACAAAACACAAAATTAGTGTAACTTACGAGGCAAAATTGTATCTGTATTTTTTTCCATGTAAGAGCTTATTTGTTCATGATCTTTTTGCTATTTTATCACCATATCTAAAAAAAACATATTGCAGAAGCTAAACAATAATAAATTAATCAAAAGACACCAATTATATAAAATATAATTTATGATTAATCTCATGTGGCACATCATTACAAATTTATATGTCTACGAAACTGTATGCTAAGATATCTACGGTAGCCTTTTTGACCCATTCTCAGTTAGACCCATTTTCTCTTTTACCTACATTTATTTTATTCTGTGTAAAGTGCTTGTAATTAAACCTAATCAAATTTGACCTCTTTTCAAGTAATCCTATTGAATGAACTATTTGTAGTCCCATGTTTAGCAAAACGATCATGATGAAAGCAAAAAAAAAAAAATGCATCGATCAAGTAAGAGGTTTGATATCATATTACTCTATTATTTTTTGTAAAACACAGAAACCCGACATGTCCATTTTGATCTAACTAAAAATTCTCTTTTGTTGACTTGTATCCAATTAACCCTCATGAGCCGCTTGTTTTTCACATATAACTATAGGTATCACAATGTCTATCTTGACAATACTTCAATAATTAATGTATTCTCTATCTAATAGAATCAAATGATACCTTGTTTATGTATAAGCAAGTATATCAGTCTTACAGCTTATCTAAAACAATTTTGTATCAGGCATTAAGTTGCAAGTTGCCTAGAAAACATAATATACAACTGAGTTGGAAGAGCATGACACACTTACAAATTTAAGAAAGATAAATTAGGTAGTGCCATTAATCGGCCTAATAATCATAAAAAGTAAGAGCTTTTCGGGACAACAGCCTCATCTGTGGAATAGAAGCATGACAGTAGGGACGGGTCAAGACTAAAATATATATACCAGGCGCATTTATCATGCATATATTTAAAAGGAAATTCATTAAACACGAAATTCTTTCCTTATTGACCCGTTAATTTATTCATGAGTTTTTGTACCAAAGACCAACATCAATAATGCAAAAAAACATATGGATAAACATAAGAAATACTACAGGGTAAATAAATTGTAATTTTCATATGCATATCACGAAGTGCTCATGAACTTACATTGATAATCTCTACACGCTGGTCGACTCCAATCGGTTGGAAACTAAACTTGATTGTGGGCTATTTGTTTTGGATTTGGGCTTGCAAGTATACAAATATTTTGGATCAAGATTATAGCCCATTATGTAGAAACTTCTTGTAATATGTAGTAGTGAAAGTGTGTAGAATGTGTGTAGAATAATCTTGTAAAATATCTAAGTCTAGAATTATCATGAGAATACTTAGGAAATATCTAGATATTAGATGATGAAGTATTCTAGACTAGTCCATGGTGTAGTATAAATAGATGGATTCACCTCTCATTTGTAATCAAACAACAAAGCAATTCAATAAGCAAATCAAGCAAATCAAGCAAAGCAAGCAATAAGCAATAAAAGAAAAGCTTTCAAGATCAATCTAACTTCTAAAAATCATCAATCCACTCTTCCACAAATAATATACATAACCTCCTATTTTCAACAAATTGGTATCAGAGCTTGGTTCGACAAGATGATGGCCAACAATGTCATCACGTTTCCTCGCCTCACAAAGGATAATTATGATCGATGGAGCATCCAAATGAAGACCTTCCTAGGTGGACAAGACTTATGGGAGATTGTGGAGGAAGGCTACGAGGAACCTGCAGAAAAAGGTCCTCTCGGCAAGGAAAAAAAATTAATGAAGACGAACGATCAAAAGGCTCTTTCCATCATCCAACAAAGTGTAGATGATGGAGCTTTTGAGAAAATTGCAAGTGCAACCACCGCCAAGAAAGTATGGGAGATCTTGGAGAATTCTTATAAGGGAGTTGATAAGGTGAAAAAGGTTCGACTACAAACACTACGAGGTGAGTTCGAATCCTTAAATAAGAAAGACTCAGAATCAATTTCTGATTATTTTACAAGAGTCTTGGCGGTTGTCAATCAATTAAAGAGGAATGGTGAAACTCTAAGTGATGTAAGAGTCATTAAGAAGATTCTTAGATCATTAGATTCAAAATTCGACTATATAGTCGTAGCCATCGAAGAATCTAAAGATCTAGAATCAATGACTATCGATGAACTCATGGGTTCACTACAAGCCCATGAAGAGAGGTTCAATAAGAAAAATAATGAGCCTTTGGAGCAAGCTTTACAAGCAAAACTCTCTTTCAAGGAAGAGAGCAGTGAAAAGACTCATCAAATGAGTCAACGAGGTCGTGGTCAAGTACGTGGCCGAGGACGAGGGCAAGGATATTCCAAACGTGGAGGTTATAGTTCTTATAAAAATGAAGAAAGAAGTCAAGATTTTCACCCGACAAGAGGTCGCGGGAGAGGCTACACAAGTAGAAGGCCAAGGTATGACAATTCTCAAACCAAATGCTATAATTGTCATAAATTTGGCCACTATGCCTCGGAATGCGAGAAGTCAAACAATTACGTGCAAGAAAGAGCAAATTTTGCACAAGAAGATACCGAAGCCGTGGAAAACACTTTGTTACTAGCATGCAAAGGTGAAGATAACGGAGAATCAAATTTGTGGTATCTCGACACAGGTGCAAGCAACCATATGTGCGGTGACAAAAACATGTTTGTGGAGTTAGACGAGGTAATAAGTGAAAATATCACCTTTGGAGATTCCTCAAAAGTCCCGGTTAAAGGCAAAGGTAAGATCCTCATCCGCTTGAAAAATGGAAGGCATCAATTTATCTCTAACGTGTATTATGTGCCTAATATGAAGACAAATATACTGAGTATTGGACAACTCTTAGAGAAAGGCTATGATATTCACATGATAAATCGTAGTCTTTATCTGAGAGACCAAAAATGAGGTTTGATTGCTAAGGTGCCAATGTCAACGAATAGGATGTTCTTGCTAAATATTCAACATGACATTCCACGATGTTTAAAAGCATGTTTCAAAGATAATTCTTGGCTTTGGCACATGAGATACGGGCACTTAAATTTTGGAGGCTTAAAATTATTATCAAGTAAAGGAATGGTGAAGGGTTTGCCTCCAATTAATCTCCCGGATCAAATTTGTGAGGGATGTCTTATAGGAAAGCACTTCCGAAACAGTTTTCCAATAGAGGCTTCTAGTAGAGCGAAGAAACCTCTAGAACTTATTCACACGAATGTGTGTGGACCCATAAGCCCACCGTCTTTTGGTAAAAATAGATATTTTCTTCTATTCATTGATGATTTTAGTCGAAAGACATGGGTCTATTTTCTAAAAGAAAAGTCGGAAGCTTTTGGAATGTTCAAGAAGTTTAAAGCATTTGTGGAGAATCAAAGTGGTCTCACCATAAAGGCGATGAGATCCGATCGTGGAGGAGAGTTTACATCCAAGGAATTCAAGGAATTTTGCGACAACAATGGCTTACGACGTCCTCTAACTCTTCCATATTCACCTCAACAAAATGGTGTTGCGGAAAGAAAAAATAGGACCATTCTTGATATGGCCCGGAGTATGTTAAAGAGCAAAAGGATGTCTAAGGAGTTTTGGGCTGAGGCAGTGGACTGTGCGATCTATCTAGCAAATCGCTCGCCTACTAGAAGCGTCAAGAACAAAACGCCCATTGAAGCTTGGAGTGGAAGGAAGCCCGGCATCTTACACCTTCGAGTGTTCGGAAGTGTGGCATATGCTCATGTGCCAGATCAGAAGAGGACGAAGCTCGATGATAAAAGCGAGAAACTCATATTCGTGGGCTATGACTCAAGTTCGAAGGGTTACAAGTTATACAATCCCAAGACCGGTAAAGTAATCTCAAGTTGAGATGTGGTGTTCGATGAAGAAGCAACATGGGATTGGAATGTTCCCGAAGAGGAGAACTACGACTTTCTCCCTTATCCATTCGAGAGTACTGCAAGGAACGAAGAATATCTAGAAGTTCAAGAACCTTTTAGTACACCATCTCCGCACTCTCCACGTACTCCAACCACTACACCTAATGAAGTGACACCAACATCAGGAGGAGAATCAAGTAGGCTACAACATCACACAAGGAACATTGAGGAGTTGTACGAGGTAACTCAACCTATGGAGGATCTAACATTGTTCAGCCTTCTTGCCGATTGTGAGCCAATAAGTTACGAAGATGCAGCAAAAAGCCAAAAGTGGAAACGTTCCATGGACGAGGAGATTCAAGTAATCGAGAAGAATGATACGTGGGATCTTGCTACACTTCCAAAAGGGCATAAGGCTATTGGTGTAAAGTGGGTGTACAAGGCCAAGAAGAATTCCAAAGGTGAAGTTGAAAGATACAAGGCAAGGTTGGTGGCGAAGGGATATAGTCAACGAGCTGGCATAGACTATGAAGAAGTATTTGCTCCCGTCGCTCATCTAGAAACTATAAGATTAATAATCTCACTTGCGGCTCAGCATAATTGGAAGATTTATCAAATGGATGTCAAATCCGCGTTCCTTAATGGCCACTTAGAAGAAGAAGTCTATATAGAACAACCTTTGGGATACATCGTGAAAGGCCAAGAGAATAAGGTGCTAAAATTGAAAAAGGCCTTATACGGGTTGAAGCAAGCGCCTCGGGCATGGAATAGCAGGATAGACAAGTATTTCCAGCAGAATGACTTTACGAAATGCCCCCATGAGCATGCCCTCTACACCAAAGTTAGCAATGATGGAGATGTTATGATTGTGTGCCTATATGTGGATGACTTGATATTCACTGGCAGTAATCCCAAAATGTTTGAGGAGTTCAAGAAAGCAATGGTTCAGGAGTTCGAGATGACCGACATTGGACTTATGGCTTACTATCTTGGGATCGAGGTAAAACAAAAGAAAGAAGGAATATTCATATCCCAAGAAGGTTATGCGAATGAGGTGCTCAAGAAGTTTAAGATGAATGAATGCAAGACAATGAACACACCGGTGGATTGCAATCTCAAATTGTCAAAAGATGATGAAGGATACTTGGTGGACCCAACACAATACAAGAGTTTGGTTGGAAGTCTGAGATACCTAACCTGCACGAGGCCAGATATTCTCTACGGAGTTGGACTAGTAAGTCGATACATGGAAGCACCTACAATAAATCACTTGAAGGCAGCCAAGAGGATACTTCGCTACATCAAAGGTACGATTGACTATGGCCTGTTTTATTCGCCTTCTAATCACTTCAAGCTAGTTGGATACAGTGATAGTGATTGGGCTGGAGACAAAGATGATCGTAAGAGTACGAGTGGTTTCGTGTTCTATATGGGAGATACGGCGTTCACATGGAGCTCGAAGAAGCAACCCATTGTGACTCTGTCAACGTGTGAAGCCGAGTTTGTTGCAGCAACATCGTGCACCTGTCATGCAATATGGCTCAGGAAGTTACTAAATGAGCTTAAGTTTTTTCAAAAGGAACCTACAGAGATATATGTGGATAACAAGTCTGCGATTGCTCTAGCAAAGAATCCAGTCTTCCATGATCGAAGCAAACACATCGATACAAAATACCATTACATAAGGGAGTGTGTTACAAATAAAGAGGTGAAGATAAAGTACGCGAAGTCACTTGACCAAGTTGCTGATATTTTCACAAAGCCCTGAAAACACGAGACATTTCAGAGATTACGGAATATGCTCGGAGTGACGAAATCAAGTTTAAGGGGGGCTGTTGGAAACTAAACTTGATTGTGGGCTATTTGTTTTGGATTTGGGCTTGCAAGTATACAAATATTTTGGATCAAGATTATAGCCCATTTTGTAGAAACTTCTTGTAATATGTAGTAGTGAAAGTGTGTAGAATGTGTGTAGAATAATCTTGTAAAATATCTAAGTCTAGAATTATCATGAGAATACTTAGGAAATATCTAGATATTAGATGATGAAGTATTCTAGACTAGTCCATGGTGTAGTATAAATAGATGGATTCACCTCTCATTTGTAATCAAGCAACAAAGCAATTCAATAAGCAAATCAAGCAAAGCAAGCAATAAGCAATAAAAGAAAAGCTTTCAAGATCAATCTAACTTCTAAAAATCATCAATTCACTCTTCCACAAATAATATACATAACCTCCTATTTTCAACACAATCTAACCTGGATAGAATTGCACAAACAGGTATGTAGAAAGCATACACTTATATCTAATAATATGAGTTTAGATTATTATCATGATATCTACACTATAAAAATTTACTCATACGAAGCTAGGGCACTTTCACATTACTATGACTAAAATCATATTAATATGATGAATCATATTAACAACAAAGTAATGAAAACATATACTGAAGATATTATATCTAATAATATGAGTTTAGATTATTAATATCTAACTTTATTCTGGTAATTTGTTTTCACTACTATGAAGTGAACATGCATCTCTAGCAATGAATGATTTTATATATGATGAATCATTTTATTATTTGCAAAAAAAAAAAGAAAAAAAAAGATAAAGATGATAATGAAAAGACAATCAAAACTAATTTGTGAATGGTTTTTAACTTATTCAGAAGACTATACGGTTCGATTGATTGCACAATTAAGAATCTCGGAAGTTAGATGATGATCTACTTCTTAATCGTTTAAACGATCTTCGATTTCCATGATAACATTCACAGTCCACATAAGAACCGCTCTACATAATAGACGATGCGATGATGATTTAATTTGATAGGATTTGAGAGGATTTTGGAGATAAATCAGTTTGAATGCAAATTGTGAATGCCGCTAATTGATACGGAGTATGATTTTGTAAAACGCCTAAATATTAATTATAAAGGTGTTGGTTGAATGTTGGTTAATGAACTAAACCACAAAGTTAAGTATGATGATTAACCAAAGAATATGGTTTGATGATGACACATACATATGCATAAGTGATGACTGACATCTTAACATAAAACACGCAAGGTCACTAATCCATACTTTATCTTGCAAATGACCAAGTCAAACATAGCTTAAAAGAATAGAATTAAAAGTTCAGCAACATACACGGTCAAAGACACGGTCGACCGCATAGCCAGCCGCAGAATCCCAAACTGAATTGCAACGCAGTTTTGTGAAAACAAGTTGCACGGTCACTACCACGGTCAACCACAGTGCGACCGCAGTTTTATCTGTTACCAATTTTGACCAAATAAAGTTTGACTAGTTCCCGACATCTATAATTCATGAAACCTTTCCCAACATGCTTATAATAGATGCCTTCTCCATACTCAATTGAGTTTTGGTCATAAAAACGCTAATCGTGGTTAATTACGCCTAATGACATCTTAATGACAAATTAACCAAGATTAGGCATAACACATAAGTGTTAATTAACAACTTGTGATCTTAATTCTTATCTAGACATCCCTAGTATGATCATCAAGTACCAACACACTTAAGCCAATGTCACTAGAACAATAATTACTATTAAAGATGACTTAGTGATTAATTAAGGGAAATGCTTTCAAGTGTAACTAGTAAAGACTTGTAATCCTAAAATACACTTAGCTACATTTAGGATGGTCACCAAGTCCTAACTAGAGATTGCTCTTCACTTATGCATGTGTTGGACATTAATGTGTGCTTACACATTAATCATGCAATATGTTATATTGCAAGTAAGCTTGCTAAAAGCTTAAATTACAAGTTGTGCAAATATCTATATGATTGATCCTAGAATAACTATCTCTTGCTATGTGTGAGTATTACTTGCTACTTGCAAATATGCTTAATACTCATAAATTTATCAACTTGATTAATATTGAAATTGTTGATCAAAGATAATTTTACATTGCACAGATGATTGGTACATATACAGATACAAATCAAGCCAGTGAAAGAAACTACATAAATACATAATCATGTCTAAATATAGTGTATCTAAATATAGGAAACGAATATGTTATGGAACGTGAATTGAGTGGTTTCCAATAGTGATTTCCAATACTCCCCCTCAAGTTGGCGCATGTAAGTTTCGAATGCCCAACTTGCCAAAAAGAGCTCGCAACTGATTGGATCCAAGAGGCTTAGTTAGAAGATCAGCAATCTGCCGTTTGGAATCAATCGGAAAGGGCTTGATTTCTTTGGTTTCCACACGTTCACGAACGAAATAGCAATCCATCTCGACATGCTTCGTCCGTTCATGAAAAACCAGATTATTCGCGATGTGTCTTGCTGCTTGGTTATCACAAAATAGTGACGTCGGGCCATCAAGAGGAACACCTAATGTTTCAAGTAACCATCGAACCCACAATATTTCACTAACCAACACAGCCATAGCTCGATACTCGGCTTTAGCTGATGAGCGTGAAACCACCGCTTGTTTCTTAGACTTCCAAGAGATTGGGGCTGCCCCAAATAAGATAAAATAGCCGGTTCGCGAGCGTCTGCTAAAAGGGCACCCGAGCCAATCTGAATCACAATATGCCTCCAAGTTCATGCTACCTTCTTTCGGAAGTAGAATACCTTGGCCTGCTGTATTTTTGAGGTAGTGTAGAACACGAGTGGCTGCTTCCATGTGATTACGTCTGGGATCAACAACAAATTGACTTAGAACATTAACAGAATATGTAATGTCGGGATGTGTCGCCTACAAATACAAGAGGCGCCCCACAAGTCTTCGATATTGGTTCGCGTCGACCTTTTCTTCTTCCTCACCCTTGTCTAGTTTTAGGTTCGGTTCCATTGGAAAGGAGCTTGGACGACATCCTTGCAACCCGCTGTCCTCTAGTATGTCTAACGTGTACTTTCATTGGCTAAGAACTAGGCCCTCTGATGTTTTCGCCACTTCATTGGCTAAGAACGTGTCCTTTATGCTAAATTTTTTTTATCAAGGTGAGACTTTGTTTTTCTGATTTGTTGTTGGTCATTTCCTACAAGTATCACGTCGTCAACGTATATAAGCGCGGCTACAAACACACTGTTCCTTTTGTAAATAAACAAAGAATAGTCCACTTTTGACTGAACGTAACCGATGTCAACGAGCGATCTTGTGAACTTATGGTACCAATTGCGTGAAGCTTGCTTTAAACCGTAGATGGATTTCTTGAGCTTGCAAACTCTCGTCTCGTTTTTCTTCTCAAAGCCCTGTGGTACTTTCATATATACTTCCTCTTCTAAGTCACCGTGAAGGAAAGCATTATTTACATCGAGCTGTTGGATGTCCCATCCCCTCTTAACTGCTACGGCAAGAAGAGTTCTCACCGTTACCAACTTAGCGACGGGTGCGAAGGTGTCATGATAATCAACGCCTTCCATTTGTGTGAACCCCTTTGCTACAAGCCTTTCCTTGTATCTTTCCACCTCTCCGTTTGGCTTGAACTTCACCTTGTACACCCATTTTGAATCAATCGCTTTCTTGCCTTCTGGTAATGTTTCAAGTGTCCATGTTCCGTTTTGTTCAAGGGCTTTTATCTCCCTTTTCATTGCTTCCCTCCATGATTCACTTTTAGCTGCTTGTTGAAAAGTTTTAGGCTCATCATGGTAGGTGATGGCTGACAAGAAAGCTTTATGATTATTAGAAAATTTATCATAGGTGTAGTGACCCGAACTTTTCCATGTTTATATATATTAATTGAGATTGATATTTACATGATTAAATTTTTCCAACATGTTAAGCAATCAAACTTGTTAAGACTTGATTAATTGAAATATGTTTCATATAGACAATTGACCACCCAAGTTGACCGGTGATTCACGAACGTTAAAACTTGTAAAAACTATATGATGACATATATATGGATATATATATAGTTAACATGATACTATGATAAGTAAACATATCATTAAGTATATTAACAATGAACTACATATGTAAAAACAAGACTACTAACTTAATGATTTTTAAACGAGACATATATGTAACGATTATCGTTGTAAAGACATTTAATGTATATATATCATATTAAGAGATATTCATACATGATAATATCATGATAATATAATAATTTAAAATCTCATTTGATATTATAAACATTGGGTTAACAATATTTAACAAGATCGTTAACCTAAAGGTTTCAAAACAACACTTACATGTAACGACTAACGATGACTTAACGACTCAGTTAAAATGTATATACATGTAGTGTTTTAATATGTATTTATACATTTTTGAAAGACTTCAATACACTTATCAAAATACTTCTACTTAACAAAAATGCTTACAATTACATCCTCGTTCAGTTTCATCAACAATTCTACTCGTATGCACCCGTATTCGTACTCGTACAATACACAGCTTTTAGATGTATGTACTATTGGTATATACACTCCAATTATCAGCTCTTAGCAGCCCATGTGAGTCACCTAACACATGTGGGAACCATCATTTGGCAACTAGCATGAAATATCTCATAAAATTACAAAAATATGAGTAATCATTCATGACTTATTTACATGAAAACAAAATTACATATCCTTTATATCTAATCCATACACCAACGACCAAAAACACCTACAAACACTTTCATTCTTCAATTTTCTTCATCTAATTGATCTCTCTCAAGTTCTATCTTCAAGTTCTAAGTGTTCTTCATAAATTCCAAAAGTTCTAGTTTCATAAAATCAAGAATACTTTCAAGTTTGCTAGCTCACTTCCAATCTTGTAAGGTGATCATCCAACCTCAAGAAATCTTTGTTTCTTACAGTAGGTTATCATTCTAATACAAGGTAATAATCATATTCAAACTTTGGTTCAATTTCTATAACTATAACAATCTTATTTCAAGTGATGATCTTACTTGAACTTGTTTTCGTGTCATGATTCTGCTTCAAGAACTTCGAGCCATCCAAGGATCCATTGAAGCTAGATCCATTTTTCTCTTTTCCAGTAGGTTTATCCAAGGAACTTAAGGTAGTAATGATGTTCATAACATCATTCGATTCATACATATAAAGCTATCTTATTCGAAGGTTTAAACTTGTAATCACTAGAACATAGTTTAGTTAATTCTAAACTTGTTCGCAAACAAAAGTTAATCCTTCTAACTTGACTTTTAAAATCAACTAAACACATGTTCTATATCTATATGATATGCTAACTTAATGATTTAAAACCTGGAAACACGAAAAACACCGTAAAACCGGATTTACGCCGTCGTAGTAACACCGCGGGCTGTTTTGGGTTAGTTAATTAAAAACTATGATAAACTTTGATTTAAAAGTTGTTATTCAGAGAAAATGATTTTTATTATGAACATGAAACTATATCCAAAAATTATGGTTAAACTCAAAGTGGAAGTATGTTTTCTAAAATGGTCATCTAGACGTCGTTCTTTCGACTGAAATGACTACCTTTACAAAAACGACTTGTAACTTATTTTTCCGACTATAAACCTATACTTTTTCTGTTTATATTCATAAAATAGAGTTCAATATGAAACCATAGCAATTTGATTCACTCAAAACGGATTTAAAATGAAGAAGTTATGGGTAAAACAAGATTGGATAATTTTTCTCATTTTAGCTACGTGAAAATTGGTAACAAATCTATTCCAACCATAACTTAATCAACTTGTATTGTATATTATGTAATCTTGAGATACCATAGACACGTATACAATGTTTCGACCTATCATGTCGACACATCTATATATATTTCGGAACAACCATAGACACTCTATATGTGAATGTTGGAGTTAGCTATACAGGGTTGAGGTTGATTCCAAAATATATATAGTTTGAGTTGTGATCAATACTGAGATACGTATACACTGGGTCGTGGATTGATTCAAGATAATATTTATCGATTTATTTCTATACATCTAACTGTGGACAACTAGTTGTAGGTTACTAACGAGGACAGCTGACTTAATAAACTTAAAACATCAAAATATATTAAAAGTGTTGTAAATATATTTTGAACATACTTTGATATATATGTATATATTGTTATAGGTTCGTGAATCAACCAGTGGCCAAGTCTTACTTCCCGACGAAGTAAGAATCTGTGAAAGTGAGTTATAGTCCCACTTTTAAAATCTAATATTTTTGGGATGAGAATACATGCAGGTTTTAAAAATGATTTACAAAATAGACACAAGTACGTGAAACTACATTCTATGGTTGAATTATCGAAATCGAATATGCCCCTTTTTATTAAGTCTGGTAATCTAAGAATTAGGGAACAGACACCCTAATTGACGCGAATCCTAAAGATAGATCTATCGGGCCCAACAAGCCCCATCCAAAGTACCGGATGCTTTAGTACTTCGAAATTTATATCATATCCGAAGGGTGTCCCGGAATGATGGGGATATTCTTATATATGCATCTTGTTAATGTCGGTTACCAGGTGTTCACCATATGAATGATTTTTATCTCTATGTATGGGATGTGTATTGAAATATGAAATCTTGTGGTCTATTATTATGATTTGATATATATAGGTTAAACCTATAACTCACCAACATTTTTGTTGACATTTTAAGCATGTTTATTCTCAGGTGATTATTAAGAGCTTCCGCTGTCGCATACTTAAATAAGGACGAGATTTGGAGTCCATGCTTGTATAATATTATGTAAAAACTGCATTCAAGAAACTTATTTTGTTGTAACATATTTGTATTGTAAACCATTATGTAATGGTCGTGTGTAAACAGGATATTTTAGATTATCATTATTTGATAATCTACGTAAAGCTTTTTAAACCTTTATTGATGAAATAAAGGTTATGGTTTGTTTTAAAATGAATGCAGTCTTTGAAAAACGTCTCATATAGAGGTCAAAACCTCGCAACGAAATCAATTAATATGGAACGTTTTTAATCAATAAGAACGGGACATTTCAGTTGGTATCCGAGCGTTGGTCTTAGAGAACCAGAATTTTGCATTAGTGTGTCTTATCGAGTTTGTTAGGATGCATTAGTGAGTCTGGACTTCGACCGTGTTTACTTGAAAAATGATTGCTTAACAAATTTTGTTGGAAACTATATATTTTTAACATGTGAATATTATGTGATATATTAATCTCTTAACGTGTTTGATATTATGTGATAGATGTCTACCTCTAGAACAAGTCCCATTGACTCACCTAATAATAATGAAGAGTCAAATGTAAATTGGAATGATTCGTGGACTGATTCACAAGTTCCCGAAGAGGAACCGGAAGAAGAGTCGGAACCGGAAGAAGAATCGGAACCGGAAGAAGAATCGGAACCGGATGAAGAAATAGAACCGGTGGGGGAAATAATAAAACGGTTAAGTAAAAGAAAATCCTCAACCAACCGACCAAGGTTAATTATGGTCAATGGTGTTTCCTCCAAGGAAGCAAAATATTGGGAGGATTACCAATTCTCCGATGAATCGGATTCCGACGAGAATTCCGATGATGTTATAGAAATTACCCCAACTGAATTTAAAAAGGCAAAAGAAAATAATAAGGGAAAGGGCATAAAAATAGAGAAATCTAATTCCAACCCCGATGAACTTTATATGTATCGTCAACCCCCGAAGTCCTTAAGTTGTAACAATGACCCGGGAACCTCTAAACCTCCAGGTTTTTCTAAACCAATGTGGATCACGACGGCTCGTATTAGGGGAACATCATATATCCCTAGAAACTTGGCAAAACGAACCAAAACCGAAGAAGAAGAAACAAGCGAGTCGGAATAAGATAGTTGTATTCGTGTGGTGTAATATATGTAATATAGTGTGCTTATGCTTTATGATATATGTAAAAATTGCTTGTATTAATAAGTATTTTTTTTTTTTATGAATCTAACTCTTGTCTATTTTACAGTATAAAAACACAAAATGGATAGACAACCCAATATTTTAAGAGACCTACCCGGAGACATGATTGATGAAATCTTGTCTAGAGTCGGTCAGAATTCTTCGGCACAACTATTTAAGGCGAGATCAGTTTGTAAGACATTCGAAGAACGTTCCAAGAATGCCTTGGTTTATAAAAGGCTTTCGTTCGAAAGATGGGGGATATCACATTGGGAAATCCATAAGTTACGATGTGTTTACTTTGACGCATATATTGCGGGGAACCCAAATGCTATTTTACGCAATGGGTTAAGAAATTATTTTGACTCAAAATATCCGAATATTGGACTTCGCGATTTAGAAAAAGCGGCTAACATGCAACATAAAGAAGCATGTTATGCTTACGGATTAGTAATGTTCGCTTCTCACCAAAGTGAGAACAAGAACATCGGGCTACAACTATTAAACAAAACGTTCCCACAAGTGACGGAGTCGGTAATTGGGGTAAGAAATGAGGTTTTTAGATTGTTACGGGACTGTTGGACATTACGTAACCCTCGTCCCTTTGATGACGTTACAACACGCTGTCTTATCAACGGCCATAACGGTTATGTCAAGGATGGGAAGTAATCCTAGTAAAACCAGAATGCATGACTTGTTTCTGGACGTATGAATTACGTGTCTTTATTGCCTTTGCTGAACGACTTGTGTACTAGCTAGAATTATCTTTACAACCATCTTGTATCAAATTTATTGTGTGCTATATTTCATGCTATATGTAAAATAAGCGGTATTGTAAGTTTGTAAAATATTGTGTAAAAGTTTGAACACGAAATATTATTATAATCAGTTTTTCATATAGAATTGTAGTAGTTGAATTGTATATTAGCTACTAAGTATGAACTTAACGGGTAGGTACTACCCGAATTTAAACTTATAAAATGCTAATATGAAGAAAAAGCTTTTATAAATGAGTTCATATTATGCTACGAAATACTATTAACTACTCTTAATATTCTGTATGATTAACTTGTTCCATTTGACTATTTTGAAGGAAATGGCACCGACTACTCGACACACCGTGAATATGAATGAAGAGGAATTCCGTACTTTTCTAGCTTCAAACATAGCCGCAGTACAGGCTGCGCTACATACCAACAATAACCTTGGATCTAGCAGTACAGGAAATCGTGTAGGATGCACCTACAAAGAATTCACTGCCTGCAAACCTTTGGAATTTGATGGAACCGAAGGACCGATCGGATTGAAACGGTGGACCGAGAAGGTCGAATCGGTGTTTGCCATAAGTAAGTGTACTGAAGAGGACAAAGTAAAGTACGCTACGCATACCTTCACAGGTTCTGCGTTAACATGGTGGAATACCTATCTAGAGCAAGTGGGACAAGACGATGCGTACGCACTACCGTGGTCAGCATTCAAGCACTTGATGAACGAGAAGTACCGTCCCAGAACCGAGGTCAATAAGCTCAAGACAGAACTTAGAGGGTTACGAACCCAAGGATTTGATATTACCACGTACGAAAGACGATTCACAGAATTGTGCCTATTGTGTCCGGGAGCATTCGAAGATGAGGAAGAGAAGATCGACGCGTTTGTGAAAGGATTACCGGAAAGAATCCAAGAAGATATAAGTTCACACGAGCCCGCCTCCATACAACAGGCATGTAGAATGGCTCACAAACTCGTGAACCAGATTGAAGAAAGAATTAAAGAACAGACTGCTGAAGAGGCCAATGTGAAGCAAGTCAAAAGAAAGTGGGAGGAAAACGGTGATAAGAATCACCAATACAACAACAACAGCAATTACAACAATAATCGCAACAATTATCCCAACAATCGCAACATCAATCGCAACTACAACAAACGGCCCAACAACAACAACAACAACAACAGCAACTACAACAATCATCCCAACAACAATAATAACCGCAACAACAACAACAATCAGAAACAGCTATGCCAAAGGTGTGAAAAGAATCACTCGGGGTTCTGCACCAAATTTTGCAACAAGTGTAAAAGAAATGGTCATAGCGCGGCGAAGTGTGAGGTCTACGGACCAGGGGTTAATAGAACGAAAGGAACAAATGGTGTCGGAACGAGTAATGGCGGAGCAAGTAGTGTCGGAGCAAGTTATGCCAATGTAGTTTGTTATAAATGTGGAAAACCGGGCCACATTATTAGAAATTGCCCGAACCAGGAGAACACGAACGGACAAGGCCGTGGAAGAGTTTTCAATATTAATGCGGCAGAGGCACAGGAAGACCCGGAGCTTGTTACGGGTACGTTTCTTATTGACAATAAATCTGCTTACGTTTTATTTGATTCGGGTGCGGATAGAAGCTATATGAGTAGAGATTTTTGTGCTAAATTAAGTTGTCCATTGACGCCTTTGGATAGTAAATTTTTACTCGAATTAGCAAATGGTAAATTAATTTCAGCAGATAATATATGTCGGAATCGAGAAATTAAACTGGTTAGCGAAACATTTAAGATTGATTTGATACCAGTAGAGTTAGGGAGTTTTGATGTGATAATCGGTATGGACTGGTTGAAAGAAGTGAAAGCGGAGATCGTTTGTTACAAAAATGCAATTCGCATTATACGAGAAAAAGGAAAACCCTTGATGGTGTACGGAGAAAAGGGCAACACGAAGCTACATCTTATTAGTAATTTGAAGGCACAAAAACTAATAAGAAAAGGTTGCTATGCTGTTCTAGCACACGTCGAGAAAGTACAAACTGAAGAAAAGAGCATCAATGATGTTCCCGTCGCAAAAGAATTTCCTGATGTATTTCCGAAAGAATTACCGGGATTACCCCCACATCGATCCGTTGAATTTCAAATAGATCTTGTACCAGGAGCTGCACCAATAGCTCGTGCTCCTTACAGACTCGCACCCAGCGAGATGAAAGAACTACAAAGCCAATTACAAGAACTTTTAGAGCGTGGTTTCATTCGACCAAGCACATCACCGTGGGGAGCTCCTGTTTTGTTTGTCAAGAAGAAAGATGGTACATTCAGGTTGTGTATCGACTACCGAGAGTTGAACAAACTTACCATCAAGAACCGCTACCCACTACCGAGAATCGATGACTTATTTGATCAACTACAAGGCTCGTCTGTTTATTCAAAGATTGAATTACGTTTCGGTTATCATCAAATGCGGGTGAAAGAAGATGATATTCCAAAGACTGCTTTCAGAACACGTTACGGTCATTACGAGTTTATGGTCATGCCGTTTGGTTTAACTAATGCACCAGCTGTGTTCATGGACCTTATGAACCGAGTGTGTGGACCATACCTTGACAAGTTTGTCATTGTTTTCATTGATGACATACTTATTTACTCAAAGAATGACCAAGAACACGGTGAACATTTGAGAAAGGTGTTAGAAGTATTGAGGAAGGAAGAATTGTACGCTAAGTTTTCAAAGTGTGCATTTTGGTTGGAAGAAGTTCAATTCCTCGGTCACATAGTGAACAAAGAAGGTATTAAGGTGGATCCGGCAAAGATAGAAACTGTTGAAAAGTGGGAAACCCCGAAAACTCCGAAACACATACGCCAGTTTTTAGGACTAGCTGGTTACTACAGAAGGTTCATCCAAGACTTTTCCAGAATAGCAAAACCCTTGACTGCATTAACGCATAAAGGGAAGAAATTTGAATGGAATGATGAACAAGAGAAAGCGTTTCAGTTATTGAAGAAAAAGCTAACTACGGCACCTATATTGTCATTGCCTGAAGGGAATGATGATTTTGTGATTTATTGTGATGCATCAAAGCAAGGTCTCGGTTGTGTATTAATGCAACGAACGAAGGTGATTGCTTATGTGTCTAGACAATTGAAGATTCACGAACAAAATTATACGACGCATGATTTGGAATTAGGCGCGGTTGTTTTTGCATTAAAGACTTGGAGGCACTACTTATATGAGGTCAAAAGTATTATATATACCGACCACAAAAGTCTTCAACACATATTTAACCAGAAACAACTGAATATGAGGCAGCGTAGGTGGATTGAATTATTGAATGATTACGACTTTGAGATTCGTTACCACCCGGGGAATGCAAATGTGGTAGCCGATGCCTTGAGCAGGAAGGACAGAGAACCCATTCGAGTAAAATCTATGAATATAATGATTCATAATAACCTTACTACTCAAATAAAGGAGGCGCAACAAGGAGTTTTAAAAGAGGGAAATTTAAAGGATGAAATACCCAAAGGATCGGAGAAGCATCTTAATATTCGGGAAGACGGAACCCGGTATAGGGCTGAAAGGATTTGGGTACCAAAATTTGGAGATATGAGAGAAATGGTACTTAGAGAAGCTCATAAAACCAGATACTCAATACATCCTGGAACGGGGAAGATGTACAAGGATCTCAAGAAATATTTTTGGTGGCCGGGTATGAAAGCCGATGTTGCTAAATACGTAGGAGAATGTTTGACGTGTTCTAAGGTTAAAGCTGAGCATCAGAAACCATCAGGTCTACTTCAACAACCCGAAATCCCGGAATGGAAATGGGAAAACATTACCATGGATTTCATCACTAAATTGCCAAGGACTGCAAGTGGTTTTGATACTATTTGGGTAATAGTTGATCGTCTCACCAAATCAGCACACTTCCTGCCAATAAGAGAAGATGACAAGATGGAGAAGTTAGCACGACTGTATTTGAAGGAAGTCGTCTCCAGACATGGAATACCAATCTCTATTATCTCTGATAGGGATGGCAGATTTATTTCAAGATTCTGGCAGACATTACAGCAAGCATTAGGAACTCGTCTAGACATGAGTACTGCCTATCATCCACAAACTGATGGGCATAGCGAAAGGACGATACAAAAGCTTGAAGACATGCTACGAGCATGTGTTATTGATTTCGGAAACAGTTGGGATCGACATCTACCGTTAGCAGAATTTTCCTACAACAACAGCTACCATTCAAGCATTGAGATGGCGCCGTTTGAAGCACTTTATGGTAGAAAGTGCAGGTCTCCAATTTGTTGGAGTGAAGTGGGGGATAGACAGATTACGGGTCCGGAGATTATACAAGAAACTACCGAGAAGATCATCCAAATTCAACAACGGTTGAAAACCGCCCAAAGTCGACAAAAGAGCTACGCTGACATTAAAAGAAAAGATATAGAATTTGAAATTGGAGAGATGGTCATGCTTAAAGTTGCACCATGGAAAGGCGTTGTTCGATTTGGTAAACGAGGGAAATTAAATCCAAGGTATATTGGACCATTCAAGATTATTGATCGTGTCGGACCAGTAGCTTACCGACTAGAGTTACCTCAACAACTCGCGGCTGTACATAACACTTTCCACGTCTCGAATTTGAAGAAATGTTTTGCTAAAGAAGATCTCACTATTCCGTTAGATGAAATCCAAATCAACGAAAAACTTCAATTCATCGAAGAACCCGTCGAAATAATGGATCGTGAGGTTAAAAGACTTAAGCAAAACAAGATACCAATTGTTAAGGTTTGATGGAATGCTCGTAGAGGACCCGAGTTCACCTGGGAGCGTGAAGATCAGATGAAGAAGAAATACCCGCATCTATTTCCAGAAGATTCGTCAACACCTTCAACAGCTTAAAATTTCGGGACGAAATTTATTTAACGGGTAGGTACTGTAGTGACCCGAACTTTTTCATGTTTATATATATTAATTGAGATTGATATTTACATGATTAAATGTTTCCAACATGTTAAGCAATCAAACTTGTTAAGACTTGATTAATTGAAATATGTTTCATATAGACAATTGACCACCCAAGTTGACCGGTGATTCACGAACGTTAAAACTTGTAAAAACTATATGATGACATATATATGGATATATATATAGTTAACATGATACTATGATAAGTAAACATATCATTAAGTATATTAACAATGAACTACATATGTAAAAACAAGACTACTAACTTAATGATTTTTAAACGAGACATATATGTAACGATTATCGTTGTAAAGACATTTAATGTATATATATATATCATATTAAGAGATATTCATACATGATAATATCATGATAATATAATAATTTAAAATCTCATTTGATATTATAAACATTGGGATAACAACATTTAACAAGATCGTTAACCTAAAGGTTTCAAAACAACACTTACATGTAACGACTAACGATGACTTAACGACTCAGTTAAAATGTATATACATGTAGTGTTTTAATATGTATTTATACACTTTTGAAAGACTTCAATACACTTATCAAAATACTTCTACTTAACAAAAATGCTTACAATTACATCCTCGTTCAGTTTCATCAACAATTCTACTCGTATGCACCCGTATTCGTACTCGTACAATACACAGCTTTTAGATGTATGTACTATTGGTATATACACTCCAATTATCAGCTCTTAGCAGCCCATGTGAGTCACCTAACACATGTGGGAACCATCATTTGGCAACTAGCATGAAATATCTCATAAAATTACAAAAATATGAGTAATCATTCATGACTTATTTACATGAAAACAAAATTACATATCCTTTATATCTAATCCATACACCAACGACCAAAAACACCTACAAACACTTTCATTCTTCAATTTTCTTCATCTAATTGATCTCTCTCAAGTTCTATCTTCAAGTTCTAAGTGTTCTTCATAAATTCCAAAAGTTCTAGTTTCATAAAATCAAGAATACTTTCAAGTTTGCTAGCTCACTTTCAATCTTGTAAGGTGATCATCCAACCTCAAGAAATCTTTGTTTCTTACAGTAGGTTATCATTCTAATACAAGGTAATAATCATATTCAAACTTTGGTTCAATTTCTATAACTATAACAATCTTATTTCAAGTGATGATCTTACTTGAACTTGTTTTCGTGTCATGATTCTGCTTCAAGAACTTCGATCCATCCAAGGATCCATTGAAGCTAGATCCATTTTTCTCTTTTCCAGTAGGTTTATCCAAGGAACTTAAGGTAGTAATGATGTTCATAACATCATTCGATTCATACATATAAAGCTATCTTATTCGAAGGTTTAAACTTGTAATCACTAGAACATAGTTTAGTTAATTCTAAACTTGTTCGCAAACAAAAGTTAATCCTTCTAACTTGACTTTTAAAATCAACTAAACACATGTTCTATATCTATATGATATGCTAACTTAATGATTTAAAACCTGGAAACACGAAAAACACCGTAAAACCGGATTTACGCCGTCGTAGTAACACCGCGGGCTGTTTTGGGTTAGTTAATTAAAAACTATGATAAACTTTGATTTAAAAGTTGTTATTCAGAGAAAATGATTTTTATTATGAACATGAAACTATATCCAAAAATTATGGTTAAACTCAAAGTGGAAGTATGTTTTCTAAAATGGTCATCTAGACGTCGTTCTTTCGACTGAAATGACTACCTTTACAAAAATGACTTGTAACTTATTTTTCCGACTATAAACCTATACTTTTTCTGTTTAGATTCATAAAATAGAGTTCAATATGAAACCATAGCAATTTGATTCACTCAAAACGGATTTAAAATGAAGAAGTTATGGGTAAAACAAGATTGGATAATTTTTCTCATTTTAGCTACGTGAAAATTGGTAACAAATCTATTCCAACCATAACTTAATCAACTTGTATTGTATATTATGTAATCTTGAGATACCATAGACACGTATACAATGTTTCGACCTATCATTTCGACACATCTATATATATTTCGGAACAACCATAGACACTCTATATGTGAATGTTGGAGTTAGCTATACAGGGTTGAGGTTGATTCCAAAATATATACAGTTTGAGTTGTGATCAATACTGAGATACGTATACACTGGGTCGTGGATTGATTCAAGATAATATTTATCGATTTATTTCTATACATCTAACTGTGGACAACTAGTTGTAGGTTACTAACGAGGACAGCTGACTTAATAAACTTAAAACATCAAAATATATTAAAAGTGTTGTAAATATATTTTGAACATACTTTGATATATATGTATATATTGTTATAGGTTCGTGAATCAACCAGTGGCCAAGTCTTACTTCCCGACGAAGTAAAAATCTGTGAAAGTGAGTTATAGTCCCACTTTTAAAATCTAATATTTTTGGGATGAGAATACATGCAGGTTTTAAAAATGATTTACAAAATAGACACAAGTACGTGAAACTACATTCTATGGTTGAATTATCGAAATCGAATATGCCCCTTTTTATTAAGTCTGGTAATCTAAGAATTAGGGAACAGACACCCTAATTGACGCGAATCCTAAAGATAGATCTATCGGGCCCAACAAGCCCCATCCAAAGTACCGGATGCTTTAGTACTTCGAAATTTATATCATATCCGAAGGGTGTCCCGGAATGATGGGGATATTCTTATATATGCATCTTGTTAATGTCGGTTACCAGGTGTTCACCATATGAATGATTTTTATCTCTATGTATGGGATGTGTATTGAAATATGAAATCTTGTGGTCTATTATTATGATTTGATATATATAGGTTAAACCTATAACTCACCAACATTTTTGTTGACGTTTTAAGCATGTTTATTCTCAGGTGATTATTAAGAGCTTCCGCTGTCGCATACTTAAATAAGGACGAGATTTGGAGTCCATGCTTGTATAATATTATGTAAAAACTGCATTCAAGAAACTTATTTTGTTGTAACATATTTGTATTGTAAACCATTATGTAATGGTCGTGTGTAAACAGGATATTTTAGATTATCATTATTTGATAATCTACGTAAAGCTTTTTAAACCTTTATTGATGAAATAAAGGTTATGGTTTGTTTTAAAATGAATGCAGTCTTTGAAAAACGTCTCATATAGAGGTCAAAACCTCGCAACGAAATCAATTAATATGGAACGTTTTTAATCAATAAGAACGGGACATTTCAATAGGAAACATAATTCGATAAGGGATGTACCGTGGAGCTCGATGGATCGGTCACTGAGTGCGTGTGGTCAATCGATGGGGGCAGCTCGACTTGGTAGTCCCTTAAATGCATGGGCTGTGATCTTGTTCTCTTTGGTCTACCTTCTTCAAAATTGTGTCCTTCGTTGGAGTGATCATCATTATTATTTTCATTGATCTGTTCCTCATTTTCCTCCATGTGAAATTCGGGTTGCACGTCTTCCACTTCATTATCAGAAGGGTCATTAGGTGTATTTGCAATGGGTTGTTCATCATTATTGTTACCTGTTTGCACTTGAACTCCCCATGTTTGTGTACCATCAATGCCTTCATCACAGCATCGATTCATTTGGTCGAAGATCTCAGGCTCTTGAGTTTGATGGTTCGATTCAAGCTTTGAAAACGAAAAGACATCTTCAATAAATCTGACATCCCTTGTTATAACCATTTTCTTTTGTTCTAAGTCATAAATTTTATAACCCTTCTTTCCATTAGGATAGCCTAAAAATACGCCTGGTTTGCCTCTTGGCTCAAATTTGTCCCCATAGGTTTCGGTGTTTCTATAATAGGCCAAACAACCAAAAATCCGCATTTGATCATACTCGGGATTTCGACCAAGCAAAATTTCATAAGGGGTTCGGTTATCTATGACTTTAGATGGCAGCTGATAAGGCTAAAAAGGAACATATATTTCATACCATTATCCCCCAAGAAAGACAAGATTTTAGTTGCAATTGTTCCATTTTCAAGTGATATTCGTTTATATTAAATAAGTGCGAAGACAAAAGGCGAAAACGACGAATTGAAGACACAAAGGTCCAAAAAAAGCTCAAATATACAAGATACAAATAAAAAGGTTCAAATTATTGATGAAGAACGTCTAAAAATGACAAGAGTACAAGTTGCGGAACGCAAAGTACACGATATAAAATAGTACGAAAGGACGTCCGAAAATCCGGAACCGGGACCCGAGCCAAGAAGAAACGCCCGACGCAATGGACCAAAAATATCTAGTCTACTATGCACATAAATATAATATAATATATAAATAATTATTAAAATTATTTATATTTTATATATATTTAATAAATATGTCGACGAACAAGAAGACAAAAGATATGTGAGCTGTCCAGCGTGGCCATGCGAGTCGCATGGCAAATAGGCATAAACCCATGCGAGTCGCATGGCAGTAAAAATCTGGCCAAATGCCTATAAAAAGGCAGTTTATGCACGAACTCAAACACATCTTTTTCTTTTCCTTCTCTGTAAACATATAACATAAATAAATAATTATAATTTTAATTATAATTTTAATAATTATGATTTAGTTTAGTATTGTAACAAATGATTTACGGGTTTTAAGTCAAGACTCTGCCCGTGTAATACTACGATATTAATACCCACTGTAAGTTATGTCTTTCCTTTTTAATTTAATGTCTAGTATCTAAATCGTTATTATGCTTATTTAATACCGAAGTAATCGTGATATTGGGCTAAAATATTAAGACGGAGTTATTAAACTTTGTACCATAATTAAGGTTTGGGCAAAAGACCGACACTTGTGGAAATTGGACTATTGACTATTAATAGATGGGGGGTATTGTCTAATTGAGTGACAACTCATTGGAGTCTGTCGAACCTATCTTCAAATTAATTAACCTAATAATTAATAATGATTATGGTTGTCCTATTTAGTGACGTTCATATGGAATCTATTATAATCATTTAATTAATTATTCGGCTTGGGTAATTGATTATTCAAACTGATCAAGTGGGTAAATTAATATTCATATCTAATCAAAACAGGGGTGGATTACATACAGTGATAACTGGTGTAATTGTTGACAGAAGTGATAACTGCGTCACAGTTTAAATCCTTAATTAGTTGAAATATTTGACTTCGGGTATAAGGGTAATTTGACGAGGACACTCGCACTTTATATTTATGACCGATGGACTATTATGGACAAAAACCAGATAGGTATCAAATAAACCAGCACAAAGGACAATTAACCCGAGTAACAATTAATTAAAATCAAAACGTCAACCATCATGATTACGAAAGTTTAAATAAGCATAATCCTTTTATTTCATATTCTATCGCAATTTTATTTATTGTTATTTTATTTATCATCATTTATTTATTTTACGCACTTTAATTATCGTCATTTATCTTTACGCTTAAAATATAGAATCGACAAATCGGTCATTAAACGGTAAAACCCCCTTTTTATAATAATATTACTACTTATATAATTATATATATTTTGTATAAATATAGTTAAAAATATAGTAAGTATCACCAGCTCCCTGTGGAACGAACATGACTTACTAAAAACTACACTACTCTACGATTAGGTACACTGCCTATAGTGTTGTAGCAAGGTTTAGGTATATCTCATCCGTAAATTAATAAAACTTGTGTCATATTTTGTAGTATTTTGTATTAAATTTAATAGTATTTTATACCCCTCCGCTACATCATCAAGTTTTTGGCGCCGCTGCCGGGGAGCACTAAAACGCTATATTTTTAATTTATATTTGCAAAAATTTAAAAAAAAAAAAAAAAATATTTTAAGTTTTATTACCTTTAGATTTTTAAACTCAGTCACAACTTTTAGTATTAAGTTTAGTTTTGCCATAGTTATTTTCATTTTTAGATTTTTAGGCTTTGCCGTAAAATCCCTTAAGTGCTTATTCCTTAGACTAAGTTTTAGGTGCTTTAGAATTTTGCGACGCCATTTTTCGCGCTATTTTCTTATTTTTATTTTTCGACGCGTTTACCTATGTATCAATTACAATTCCAATTAGTGATCTCCATTTGTAGCTTTAATTTTAAGATAGTGATCGTTATAAGGTTGGATTAACCGCGTATTTACAAACCACTCTTCGTCTTTTTCATTTTTCGACACTTTTCGACGCGCACTCTTTTTCTCTCTTATTTCTCGCCATTCTAGTTTTTAGGACTTAGATTTTTTTCTACTTCTTCTCTAAATTTCTTAAAATTACGAAAATTTATTTTAAGTGGTTAAATTGATAGACATCAAAATTTTCTGGTTCGTAGTAATAGTTGGATTTGTACGTGGACCGGGTTATTGGAGCCAAACAGTACTCAATTATATTGAGACCAAACGAATCCTGCCCCTCTGCTGCATCTTTTGGCTATTCGAAACGTGGGCAAAATCAGAAAAGTCTATTAATTGGATAACTTATTATAATTTTTCTTTCCTTTTTAAAAACTAATAGGATATTCAGTGAATGCACCGAGCAAGACGTTCTCTGCCGGTCATACGTTCACCACCGGTAACTCGATCAAGACATCGTTTAAACGAATATCGCCGCCGTTGATTTTTCTTTAGAATCGTCATCAAGTAGACCAAATCCTCAAACTCAAATTTCCGATAATTCAGTTTTTGAAACAAACCTCACAATTGAGAATCCGGAGAATATTCAGGAACGGTTTGTAGATCCCGAACCATTAAACTTTCCTCCGGAACCACCAATCATTCAAACAGAGATTGTTGAGGAAAGAAACCATTAAATCAGAAACCTCTAGTGATTCAGATACAACACTTCCAATCATGGAAAATCTAGAACCTCTAAGTATGGAAGACCGAATGAGAGCTACACGCACGGGCCAAGGTCATGCCATTATTAAACCAGAAGTTAATGCTCCAGATTATGAAATCAAAGGACAAATTCTACACATGGTGACTAATCAATGCCAATTCAGTGGTGCGCCGAATGAAGACCCAAACGAACATCTTCGTACGTTTAATAGGATTTGTACACTATTCAAAATCCGAGAAGTGGAAGATGAGCAGATCTATCTCATGTTATTTCCCTGGACTTTAAAGGGAGAAGCCAAAGATTGGTTAGAATCGTTACCTGAAGGGGCGATTGATACATGGGATGTTTTAGTTGAAAAATTTCTTAAACAATTCTTTCCGGCATCTAAAGCCGTGAGACTTCAAGGAGAAATTGTTACGTTCGCGCAAAAGCCAAATGAAACATTATATGAGGCGTGGACAAGATTCGGAAGGATGTTGAGAGGATGTCCTCAACATGGTTTAGACACTTACCAAATAGTACAAATATTCTACCAAGGTGTCAACGTTGCTACACGAAAAGACATCGACATAACAGCTGGTGGTTCCATTATGAAGAAAACCGCAACCGAAGCTTACAAGATCATTGATAACACAGCATCTCACTCACATGAGTGGCACCAAGAAAAATATATCGTTAGATCATCTAAATTGGCTAGAGCCGATTCTAGCCATGACTTAGATTCTGTTTCCGCAAAAATAGATGCTTTCGAAAGACGAATGGAAAAGATGAATAAAGATATTCATGCAATACGAATCAGTTGTGAGCAATGCGGTGGACCACACTTATTGAAAGATTGTAATGTTGAACCAACGATGGAACAACGAGAGAATGTTTCTTATATGAACCAAAGGCCGGGAAATGATTATCAAAATAATTATCAACCGCCAAAGCCGAACTTCAATCGAAATCAATACATTCTTTACAATCCAAAAGGACCCGAAAATAATTCATATAACCAACAAGGTCCGAATAACCAACCAACTCAAAACAACACTTTCAATCAACAAAGACCTAGCTTGTATAAACCACCACAACAACCCGAAGAGAAAAAGTCAAATCTAGAAGAAATGATAGCAAGGCTAGTTGAATCTCAAACACAATTAATTACATCTCAAACCCAAACGAATGAGAGGTTTGATCAGTCACTTAGAACTCAACAAGCTTCCATTTTGAATCTAGAAAAACAAGTAGGTACTGTTGTTAGATTAATAAGTGAAAGGGAACAAGGAAAGCTACCGAGTGATACTGAAGTAAATCCTCGGAATGAGAATGTTAACATGGTGTCAACAAATTCTGAAAAACCAGCTCCAGAAGATGGGAAGGTTTTAAATGTGATTAACAACGAAGAAGTTACAACACCACCACCACCACCGGAGTATGTAAAGCTAGTGGTGGCTCCATACAAACCACCCATCCCATTTCCAAGAAAAGGAGTTGAGTATGAGCAAGTAATAGGTAATAAAGATTGTGATACCTCTGGAAAGAAGAAGAAGAAAAAGAAGAAGAAAGTACAAGAAACAAAAACCGTAGAAATAAACCCGGTGAATACAGTTCCACCAAAACCTCCACCTAGGGTAGGTGATCCGGGTGAATTTATTGTTCCTTGTCTACTTAGTGATTGTGTCATGTATGATGCACTAGCAGATTTAGGTGCAAGTGTAAGTGTTATGCCTCTTTCCTTATATAAGAGATTAGGTGTAGGTAAGTTAAGTCCAACGGATATGAGTGTTCGACTCTTTGATCAAACCATTAAGCACCCAGTTGGAATTGCTGACAACCTACCCATTCAAGTAGGTAATTTAACCTTTCTAGTCGAATTCATTGTCATTGACATAGAAGAGGACCCAAACATTCCTCTAATTTTAGGTCGACCATTCTTTGCGTCCACCGGGGCGTTATTTGATGTAGGAAATGGAAGAATGACACTTAAAAGTGGTGACAAATCAATCACCTTTATGATTCGAAAGTCTAAATCTCCACCAACCAAAACCGTTGAACCAGTAAAAATGATTGGTAATAACCATGTTGTTTTACCAAATCCAACGGTAGTGCTCAATAATAATAAAACGCCTAAGTGTGGGGAAAATGAAATAACACCTAGTGATGACCTGATAACAAAGAACCCCGTTGTTGATACGAAATTAGATGACCCCGTTATTAACAGTTCAATGAAGAAACTTTTTAAACGGGCTATCGATGCTAGAAGTAAGGGGAACTTTAAGTTATGTAACCGGTTAGTATCCAATCTGTCGCCTAAAGAAAAGAGGAAGCTAGTTGAATTATGGGATTTAACGGAAGAAGCTAGGCACTGGTTTAAAGCAAAAGTCACAGATAGGCAAGTTGATTATGGACCAAAAGAAATTTGACGATGAAGTTAATCACAATTTCAACACCACAGCTACCTAAGTGTGGGGAGATTTAAGTGTTCTAAAAAAATGCTATCTAGAGTTAGTTGTTCTGTTCTCGTGTAGTTCCGAGAATGGAATCCGATTGGTCTTTTCCACTAGCAGACACTAAAGAACTAGTTTCCTCCCTCCATTCTGAATTTTTTTTTATTTTGTAGGTTTTATATAAAAATTAATATGCTTTTTAAATTTAAGTTTTGTGTGATTTTAAAAACAAAATTTACTTTATTTCATTAAGTTAAAAAAAATTGATTTCTAAAATTCGTCGTGAGTTGAAGACTAGGTCGTTGAGCCGAAATTGCTTTACCCGAGAGCGGGGCGAAAAATTTTGTTATCATTATTTTTAATTTTATTGATCTAAAGTATGCCAAAAAAATATTATATTTTATAAATTTTTGAACGTGGGGAAATATACCCAACTTCAAAAATATGTATATATGTTTGTAGTTTATATCATGAACACAACAGGGTAAAACAACGCACTTTCAAAGACTGTCATTAAAGTTCAGCAAAAGGTACCAATTTTGACGACAAGACGCAAAATAACAAATGTGATGTAACAAATGGAGGAATGAACGATGAGGCGCCATCAATCATTCGACGAGCTTTGTAATTACAAACTCGGTATTTTTAATCACTTTTCTACACTAATCACCCTCATGAATTTATAATTATAGTCTGATTTCATGCAAATGAGGGCATTGCATGATCTCAAGTGTGGGGAAGGGTTATAAATTATCTCGGGTTTATACTTAGTTTAATTGCCAAATTTCGTGAAAATTTGAAAAATTTTCAACTAAAATACTAGTAACGCAGTAGTTGTATTAGAATCTAGTGCTCTCTGATAACAAGGAACAGCCCTAGTCTTATATACTGACTACCCACTTCTAGTAAAATTTTTCAAAATTTTCAATTAAATGAAGTCAAAATAATGTTTATACATATTTATGAACGATGAAAACTAGGTGTTAATACCGAAATTATCGTTACCTTGAAAAGGACATAAATTGAGAAACAACCTAAAATGCTTGAATTCATTTAAAATGGAATAAAGGAGAATAAAAAGACAAAGAAAGAAACTAAGTGTGGGGAGAATGTACCAAGTTATTCAATTAAAAACTATCTATCACATATTTTTGTACAAGATTATTGCAGGTACTTTTGTTTTGGACGATACTAATCAGTTTTACCCGATTTATTGTAATACTTTTGAAAGAAAGATGGATCTACACGATGAATCAATTCCATCATTAAAAGAAAGTAAAGTCTTCCGAAAAAGAAACGCGCTTCTTGATTTAGGTCATGAAGTTGTCGTCTAGACCAGCTGTAGGTTGACGAAAAACCTAGAAAAGTCATCACTAAAATCAGCAGGAAATCCACGGACCTCAGCATCAAACAGGGTCGCCAAGTGGTCAGACTTATCCTAACCATGAGAGGGTCTGTCTTGTAAAATGGGGAGGGCACCGTGCAAATTAGCTTGATAAGACTAATGAATCAGATCCCCAGAAAGGATAATCTCCTTAAAGATTAAAAATCAGCTTTTAAGACTGATATTACTCAATCCTAGAGATTGACCTTAAAGATTGAGAATTCAAACTCATGGAATTCAATGATATCTAAACTCGAGCTTGAACGAGAAAATATTTTGATCAAAATTAAAACCGATTTGTTTTCTGAAAATCCATTTTCAATGCGTTCATTACCATTGAACGTAAAATCCTGGAAATTCAACAGAATTCATTAGGTCACCTGAACCAAATCGGGTGTCAACCGTAAGAACGGTGGTTGCATAGCATGGTCGGAGACAGGACCTTGTGCCAGACCGAAAAATCATAGGATGATCTTTACTATTGCTCCTACCAAGGATAGTTCTAGCATCCGACACGTTAAAAAAGACCATGAAAATCTGCATGTCATTAGACATTGCCTTAACAGTTTCTTGTTCATCGCTTTCCTTTACAACCGGACGGTAGTTTACCGAAAGGTAATATACGGAACAAGTAAACTGGATGTGTGCTATTCGATACCGGGATAGCAGTGGATTACACGAACCTAAAATTTTTAGCCAAAATATTGATCCACAAATATATTTTGCAACACCGATGATGGATCAAATCAGAAAACTTGTCTAGGGAAAAATCTAGCATGAATTTTCAAAAGATCAAATGTTTTCATAAAGATCCAATTTCCTTAAGGATCTAAAATTTTATAGTCATGTGGGACTGTAAACCGCCTTTCAAATGTGCACTTTGCTTTGGAAACCGAAAGTAAATCGGCTATTTGATTGCAGTGTCGTTGACCTAAACCCGAGGCAACTATAAAAGACACACCCACCTTTGAACCATATCGTTACTATCATTGTTTATACCGCTCTATCATAATCACTCATGTACAAAGTGTGAAGAATAAAGAAGTGATTCGTGTGTTTATATTTCAAGACTGTATTGCTTGAGGACAAGCAACGCTCAAGTGTGGGGATATTGATAAGGCTAAAAAGGAACATATATTTCATACCATTATCCCCCAAGAAAGACAAGATTTTAGTTGCAATTGTTCCATTTTCAAGTGATATTCGTTTATATTAAATAAGTGCGAAGACAAAAGGCGAAAACGACGAATTGAAGACACAAAGGTCCAAAAAAGCTCAAATATACAAAATACAAATAAAAAGGTTCAAATTATTGATGAAGAACGTCTAAAAATGACAAGAGTACAAGTTGCGGAACGCAAAGTACACGATATAAAATAGTACGAAAGGACGTCCGAAAATCCGGAACCGGGACCCGAGCCAAGAAGAAACGCCCGACGCAATGGACCAAAAATATCTAGTCTACTATGCACATAAATATAATATAATATATAAATAATTATTAAAATTATTTATATTTTATATATATTTAATAAATATGTCGACGAACAAGAAGACAAAAGATATGTGAGCTGTCCAGCGTGGCCATGCGAGTCGCATGGCAAATAGGCATAAACCCATGCGAGTCGCATGGCAGTAAAAATCTGGCCAAATGCCTATAAAAAGGCAGTTTATGCACGAACTCAAACACATCTTTTTCTTTTCCTTCTCTGTAAACATATAACATAAATAAATAATTATAATTTTAATTATAATTTTAATAATTATGATTTAGTTTAGTATTGTAACAAATGATTTACGGGTTTTAAGTCAAGACTCTGCCCGTGTAATACTACGATATTAATACCCACTGTAAGTTATGTCTTTCCTTTTTAATTTAATGTCTAGTAGCTAAATCGTTATTATGCTTATTTAATACCGAAGTAATCGTGATGTTGGGCTAAAATATTAAGACGGGGTTATTAAACTTTGTACCATAATTAAGGTTTGGGCAAAAGACCGACACTTGTGGAAATTGGACTATTGACTATTAATAGATGGGGGGTATTGTCTAATTGAGTGACAACTCATTGGAGTCTGTCGAACCTATCTTCAAATTAATTAACCTAATAATTAATAATGATTATGGTTGTCCTATTTAGTGACGTTCATATGGAATCTATTATAATCATTTAATTAATTATTCGGGTTGGGTAATTGATTATTCAAACTGATCAAGTGGGTAAATTAATATTCATATCTAATCAAAACAGGGGTGGATTACATACAGTGATAACTGGTGTAATTGTTAACAGAAGTGATAACTGCGTCACAGTTTAAATCCTTAATTAGTTGAAATATTTGACTTCGGGTATAAGGGTAATTTGACGAGGACACTCGCACTTTATATTTATGACCGATGGACTATTATGGACAAAAACCAGATAGGTATCAAATAAACCAGGACAAAGGACAATTAACCCGAGTAACAATTAATTAAAATCAAAACGTCAACCATCATGATTACGAAAGTTTAAATAAGCATAATCCTTTTATTTCATATTCTATCGCAATTTTATTTATTGTTATTTTATTTATCGTCATTTATTTATTTTACGCACTTTAATTATCGTCATTTATCTTTACGCTTAAAATATAGAATCGACAAACCGGTCATTAAACGGTAAAACCCCCTTTTTATAATAATATTACTACTTATATAATTATATATATTTTGTATAAATATAGTAAGTATCACCAGCTCCCTGTGGAACGAACCGGACTTACTAAAAACTATACTACTCTACGATTAGGTACACTGCCTATAGTGTTGTAGCAAGGTTTAGGTATATCCCATCCGTAAATTAATAAAACTTGTGTCATATTTTGTAGTATTTTGTATTAAATTTAATAGTATTTTATACCCCTCCGCTACATCATCAGCAGCCTATTTACTATATATGTCGCTGTGAGAATACATTCTCCCCAGAAAATACTAGGTAGACTAGCCTCAAATCGCAAAGCTCGAGCAATTTCCAACAGGTGCCTATGTTTTCGTTCCACCACCCCGTTTTGTTGTGGGGTGTGGGGGCAAGTCGTTTCTAAGTTGATCCCTTGTTTGGCATAAAATTGATTCATGTAATTAGAGACGAACTCTTCACCATTATCACATCTAATTCTTTTTATGGTCTTACTAAATTAAACACTGACCATGTTGTAAAAATTAATCAAGCATTCACTAGCCTCATATTTATTTTTGAGCAAATAAACCCACACAACATGGCTATAATCGTCAACTATCATCAAGAAATAATTGGCTCCAGTGAGAGACGGTTTCCTATACTTGCCCCAAATATCACAATGGATTAAATCAAAACATTCATTCATTTTAATAGAACTCACCAGAAACGGTAAACGAATGAGTTTGGCCTTAATACAAGAATCACAAAACTTGTTTTTAAAACTTAAAGAAACACCCTTGAGAATTTTAATATGAGAAAGTTTGTCATGGGAAGCATGCCCAAGACGTTTGTGCCAGTAGTCTGTTGTCACCATCATCGCTCTTCTGTCTTTATTTAGCCCCCCCATTCGATACAAACCTCCACGGCAGTTACCCGTTCCAATCAAGCTCCCCGTCTCCAGTCCCTGTAACACGAAAAAATCAGGAAAGAAGGTCACGGCACAATTTAGTTCCTCGGTTAATCTGTGAACGGAAAGTAAATTGCATTTAAAATTTGGTACAAAAAGAACTCCTTTAATCATCTGAGTTCCCCACAGTGTCAAGTCGCCCTTCCCTTTAACAGGAATGGCTTCATCATTTGGGATTGTAACCGGTAATTCGAACGTGTTAATGTTCAAGTTTTCAAAAAGATGTTCTTTGTGTGTGATGTGCTCAGTCGCACCCGAGTCAACGACCCATTCATCGTTGATATCCGTTCTACCTGCCATATTTGCTGATGCAGGTGCTTTTGAGAAAAGTTTCAAGAAACTGTTTTATTGCTCCTCTGTTATACCGGGTATTGGACACGTCCCCGATTCCACCTTTGTTTTAACCATTGCCGCTGCCGGTTTTGCCTTATCTTTCTTTGCCTTTCCCGGCCACCATTCCGGGTATCCAATCTTCTTGAAGCAACCGCTTTCGTTGTGCCCTTCCTTACTACAGTAGCCGCATGGCTCATCTTTGTCATTCAGCGTATTTTTATCATTTCTTGTCCACCTTTTCTCATGTTGTCTCCCTTGGTATGTAGCCTGAAAAGCAGCCGTTTCTTGTGTTGTTCGTTTGGTGGAGTTAATGGCTCGTTGTTGTTCATCTTCCGCTACAAGGTGATAGGTGGTACTTAGATTTGGCGCAGGCTTCATTGCCAAAATCTGGGTTTTAATAACGCTGAATTGCTCATCCAGCCCCATCAGGAATTCATACATTCTCTCCCTTTCCTTAAAGTCTTCAAGCTTCTTTCCAAGGTTGCATGTGCAACCATTGCAAGTACAACATGGCATGGGTAAAACGGATTCCATTTCTGAAATGTCCCGTTCTTATTGATTAAAAACGTTCCATATTAATTGATTTCGTTGCGAGGTTTTGACCTCTATATGAGACGTTTTTCAAAGACTGCATTCATTTTTAAAACAAACCATAACCTTTATTTCATAAATAAAGGTTTAAAAAGCTTTACGTAGATTATCAAATAATGATAATCTAAAATATCCTGTTTACACACGACCATTACATAATGGTTTACAATACAAATATGTTACATCGAAATCAGTTTCTTGAATGCAGTTTTTACACAATATCATACAAACATGGACTCCAAATCTTGTCCTTATTTTAGTATGCAACAGCGGAAGCTCTTAGTATTCACCTGAGAATAAACATGCTTTAAACGTCAACAAAAATGTTGGTGAGTTATAGGTTTAACCTATATATATCAAATCGTAACAATAGACCACAAGATTTCATATTTCAATACACATCCCATACATAGAGATAAAAATCATTCATATGGTGAACACCTGGTAACCGACATTAACAAGATGCATATATAAGAATATCCCCATCATTCCGGGACACCCTTCGGATATGATATAAATTTCGAAGTACTAAAGCATCTAGTACTTTGGATGGGGTTTGTTAGGCCCAATAGATCTATCTTTAGGATTCGCGTCAATTAGGGTGTCTGTTCCCTAATTCTTAGATTACCAGACTTAATAAAAAGGGGCATATTCGATTTCGATAATTCAACCATAGAATGTAGTTTCACGTACTTGTATCTATTTTGTAAATCATTTATAAAACCTGCATGTATTCTCATCCCAAAAATATTAGATTTTAAAAGTGGGACTATAACTCACTTTCACAGATTTTTACTTCGTCGGGAAGTAAGACTTGGCCACTGTTGATTCACGAACCTATAACAATATATACATATATATTAAAGTATGTTCAAAATATATTTACAACACTTTTAATATATTTTGATGTTTTAAGTTTATTAAGTCAGCTGTCCTCGTTAGTAACCTATAACTAGTTGTCCACAGTTAGATGTACAGAAATAAATCGATAAATATTATCTTGAATCAATCCACGACCCAGTGTATACGTATCTCAGTATTGATCACAACTCAAACTATATATATTTTGGAATCAACCTCAACCCTGTATAGCTAACTCCAACATTCACATATAGAGTGTCTATGGTTGTTCCGAAATATATATAGATGTGTCGACATGATAGGTCGAAACATTGTATACGTGTCTATGGTATCTCAAGATTACATAATATACAATACAAGTTGATTAAGTTATGGTTGGAATAGATTTGTTACCAATTTTCACGTAGCTAAAATGAGAAAAATTATCCAATCTTGTTTTACCCATAACTTCTTCATTTTAAATCCGTTTTGAGTGAATCAAATTGCTATGGTTTCATATTAAACTCTATTTTATGAATCTAAACAGAAAAAGTATAGGTTTATAGTCGGAAAAATAAGTTACAAGTCATTTTTGTAAAGGTAGTCATTTCAGTCGAAAGAACGACGTCTAGATGACCATTTTAGAAAACATACTTCCACTTTGAGTTTAACCATAATTTTTGGATATAGTTTCATGTTCATAATAAAAATCATTTTCTCAGAATAACAACTTTTAAATCAAAGTTTATCATAGTTTTTAATTAACTAACCCAAAACAGCCCGCGGTGTTACTACGACGGCGTAAATCCGGTTTTACGGTGTTTTTCGTGTTTCCAGGTTTTAAATCATTAAGTTAGCATATTATATAGATATAGAACATGTGTTTAGTTGATTTTAAAAGTAAAGTTAGAAGGATTAACTTTTGTTTGCGAACAAGTTTAGAATTAACTAAACTATGTTCTAGTGATTACAAGTTTAAACCTTCGAATAAGATAGCTTTATATGTATGAATCGAATGATGTTATGAACATCATTACTACCTTAATTTCCTTGGATAAACCTACTGGAAAATAGAAAAATGGATCTAGCTTCAATGGATCCTTGGATGGCTCGAAGTTCTTGAAGCAGAATCATGACACGAAAACAAGTTCAAGTAAGATCATCACTTGAAATAAGATTGTTATAGTTATAGAAATTGAACCAAAGTTTGAATATGATTATTACCTTGTATTAGAATGATAACCTACTGTAAGAAACAAAGATTTCTTGAGGTTGGATGATCACCTTACAAGATTGGAAGTGAGCTAGCAAACTTGAAAGTATTCTTGATTTTATGAAACTAGAACTTTTGGAATTTATGAAGAACACTTAGAACTTGAAGATAGAACTTGAGAGAGATCAATTAGATGAAGAAAATTGAAGAATGAAAGTGTTTGTAGGTATTTTTGGTCGTTGGTGTATGGATTAGATATAAAGGATATGTAATTTTGTTTTCATGTAAATAAGTCATGAATGATTACTCATATTTTTGTAATTTTATGAGATATTTCATGCTAGTTGCCAAATGATGGTTCCCACATGTGTTAGGTGACTCACATGGGCTGCTAAGAGCTGATCATTGGAGTGTATATACCAATAGTACATACATCTAAAAGCTGTGTATTGTACGAGTACGAATACGGGTGCATAAGAGTAGAATTGTTGATGAAACTGAACGAGGATGTAATTGTAAGCATTTTTGTTAAGTAGAAGTATTTTGATAAGTGTATTGAAGTCTTTTAAAAGTGTATAAATACATATTAAAACACTACATGTATATACATTTTAACTGAGTCGTTAAGTCATCGTTAGTCGTTACATGTAAGTGTTGTTTTGAAACCTTTAGGTTAACGATCTTGTTAAATGTTGTTAACCCAATGTTTATAATATCAAATGAGATTTTAAATTATTATATTATCATGATATTATCATGTATGAATATCTCTTAATATGATATATATATACATTAAATGTCTTTACAACGATAATCGTTACATATATGTCTCGTTTAAAAATCATTAAGTTAGTAGTCTTGTTTTTACATATGTAGTTCATTGTTAATATACTTAATGATATGTTTACTTATCATATTATCATGTTAACTATATATATATCCATATATATGTCATCATATAGTTTTTACAAGTTTTAACGTTCGTGAATCACCGGTCAACTTGGGTGGTCAATTGTCTATATGAAACATATTTCAATTAATCAAGTCTTAACAAGTTTGATTGCTTAACATGTTGGAAACATTTAATCATGTAAATATCAATCTCAATTAATATATATAAACATGAAAAAGTTCGGGTCACTACAGTACCTACCCGTTAAATAAATTTCGTCCCGAAATTTTAAGCTGTTGAAGGTGTTGACGAATCTTCTGGAAATAGATGCGGGTATTTCTTCTTCATCTGATCTTCACGCTCCCAGGTGAACTCGGGTCCTCTACGAGCATTCCATCGAACCTTAACAATTGGTATCTTGTTTTGCTTAAGTCTTTTAACCTCACGATCCATTATTTCGACGGGTTCTTCGATGAATTGAAGTTTTTCGTTGATTTGGATTTCATCTAACGGAATAGTGAGATCTTCTTTAGCAAAACATTTCTTCAAATTCGAGACGTGGAAAGTGTTATGTACAGCCGCGAGTTGGTGAGGTAACTCTAGTCGGTAAGCTACTGGTCCGACACGATCAATAATCTTGAATGGTCCAATATACCTTGGATTTAATTTCCCTCGTTTACCAAATCGAACAACGCCTTTCCAAGGTGCAACTTTAAGCATGACCATCTCTCCAATTTCAAATTCTATATCCTTTCTTTTAATGTCAGCTTTGGGCGGTTTTCAACCGTTGTTGAATTTGGATGATCTTCTCGGTAGTTTCTTGTATAATCTCCGGACCCGTAATCTGTCTATCCCCCACTTCACTCCAACAAATCGGAGACCTGCACTTTCTACCATAAAGTGCTTCAAACGGCGCCATCTCAATGCTTGAATGGTAGCTGTTGTTGTAGGAAAATTCTGCTAACGGTAGATGTCGATCCCAACTGTTTCCGAAATCAATAACACATGCTCGTAGCATGTCTTCAAGCATTTGTATCGTCCTTTCGCTCTGCCCATCAGTTTGTGGATGATAGGCAGTACTCATGTCTAGACGAGTTCCTAATGCTTGCTGTAATGTCTGCCAGAATCTTGAAATAAATCTGCCATCCCTATCAGAGATAATAGAGATTGGTATTCCATGTCTGGAGACGACTTCCTTCAAATACAGTCGTGCTAACTTCTCCATCTTGTCATCTTCTCTTATTGGCAGGAAATGTGCTGATTTGGTGAGACGATCAACTATTACCCAAGTAGTATCAAAACCACTTGCAGTCCTTGGCAATTTAGTGATGAAATCCATGGTAATGTTTTCCCATTTCCATTCCGGGATTTCGGGTTGTTGAAGTAGACCTGATGGTTTCTGATGCTCAGCTTTGACCTTAGAACACGTCAAACATTCTCCTACATATTTAGCAACATCGGCTTTCATACCCGGCCACCAAAAATGTTTCTTGAGATCCTTGTACATCTTCCCCGTTCCAGGATGTATTGAGTATCTGGTTTTATGAGCTTCTCTAAGTACCATTTCTCTCATATCTCCAAATTTTGGTACCCAAATCCTTTCAGCCCTATACCGGGTTCCGTCTTCCCGAATATTAAGATGCTTCTCCGATCCCTTGGGTATTTCATCCTTTAAATTTCCCTCTTTTAAAACTCCTTGTTGTGCCTCCTTTATTTGAGTAGTAAGGTTATTATGAATCATTATATTCATAGATTTTACTCGAATGGGTTCTCTGTCCTTCCTGCTCAAGGCATCGGCTACCACATTTGCCTTTCCCGGGTGGTAACGAATCTCAAAGTCGTAATCATTCAACAATTCAATCCACCTACGCTGCCTCATATTCAGTTGTTTCTGATTAAATATGTGTTGAAGACTTTTGTGGTCGGTATATATAATACTTTTGACCCCATATAAGTAGTGCCTCCAAGTCTTTAATGCAAAAATAACCGCACCTAATTCCAAATCATGCGTCGTATAATTTTGTTCGTGAATCTTCAATTGTCTAGACGCTTAAGCAATCACCTTCGTTCGTTGCATTAATACACAACCGAGACCTTGCTTTGATGCGTCACAATAAATCACAAAATCATCATTCCCTTCAGGCAATGACAATATAGGTGTCGTAGTTAGCTTTTTCTTCAATAACTGAAACGCTTTCTCTTGTTCATCATTCCATTCAAATTTCTTCCCTTTATGCGTTAATGCAGTCAAGGGTTTTGCTATTCTGGAAAAGTCTTGGATGAACCTTCTGTAGTAACCAGCTAGTCCTAAAAACTGGCGTATGTGTTTCGGAGTTTTCGGGGTTTCCCACTTTTCAACAGTTTCTATCTTTGCTGGATCCACCTTAATACCTTCTTTGTTCACTATGTGACCGAGGAATTGAACTTCTTCCAACCAAAATGCACACTTTGAAAACTTAGCATACAATTCTTCCTTCCTCAATACTTCTAACACCTTTCTCAAATGTTCACCGTGTTCTTGGTCATTCTTTGAGTAAATAAGTATGTCATCAATGAAAACAATGACAAACTTGTCAAGGTATGGTCCACACACTCGGTTCATAAGGTCCATGAACACAGCTGGTGCATTAGTTAAACCAAACGGCATGACCATAAACTCGTAATGACCGTAACGTGTTCTGAAAGCAGTCTTTGGAATATCATCTTCTTTCACCCGCATTTGATGATACCCGGAACGTAAGTCAATCTTTGAATAAACAGACGAGCCTTGTAGTTCATCAAATAAGTCGTCGATTCTCGGTAGTGGGTAGCGGTTCTTGATGGTAAGTTTGTTCAACTCTCGGTAGTCGATACACAACCTGAATGTACCATCTTTCTTCTTGACAAACAAAACAGGAGCTCCCCACGGTGATGTGCTTGGTCGAATGAAACCACGCTCTAAAAGTTCTTGTAATTGGCTTTGCAGTTCTTTCATCTCGCTGGGTGCGAGTCTGTAAGGAGCACGAGCTATTGGTGCAGCTCCTGGTACAAGATCTATTTGAAATTCAACGGATCGATGTGGGGGTAATCCCGGTAATTCTTTCGGAAATACATCGGGAAATTCTTTTGCGATGGGAACATCATTGATGCTCTTTTCTTCAGTTTGTACTTTCTCGACGTGTGCTAGAACAGCATAGCAACCTTTTCTTATTAGTTTTTGTGCCTTCAAATTACTAATAAGATGTAGCTTCGTGTTGCCCTTTTCTCCGTACACCATTAAGGGTTTTCCTTTTTCTCGTATAATGCGAATTGCATTTTTGTAACAAACGATCTCTGCTTTCACTTCTTTCAACCAGTCCATACCGATTATCACATCAAAACTCCCTAACTCTACTGGTATCAAATCAATCTTAAATGTTTCGCTAACCAGTTTAATTTCTCGATTCCGACATATATTATCTGCTGAAATTAATTTACCATTTGCTAATTCGAGTAAAAATTTACTATCCAAAGGCGTCAATGGACAACTTAATTTAGCACAAAAATCTCTACTCATATAGCTTCTATCCGCACCCGAATCAAATCAAACGTAAGCAGATTTATTGTCAATAAGAAACGTACCCGTAACAAGCTCCGGGACTTCCTGTGCCTCTGCCGCATTAATATTGAAAACTCTTCTGCGGCCTTGTCCATTCGTGTTCTCCTGGTTCGGGCAATTTCTAATAATGTGGCCCGGTTTTCCACATTTATAACAAACTACATTGGCATAACTTGCTCCGACACTACTTGCTCCACCATTACTCGTTCCGACACCATTTATTCCTTTCGTTCTATTAACCCCTGGTCCGTAGACCTTACACTTCGCCGCGCTATGACCATTTCTTTTACACTTGTTGTAAAATTTGGTGCAGAACCCCGAGTGATACTTTTCACACCTTTGGCATAGCTGCTTCTGATTGTTGTTGTTGTTGCGGTTATTATTGTTGTTGAGATGATTGTTGTAGTTGCTGTTGTTGTTGTTGTTGTTGTTGTTGTTGGGCCGTTTGTTGTAGTTGCGATTGATGTTGCGATTGTTGGGATAATTGTTGCGATTATTGTTGTAATTGCTGTTGTTGTTGTATTGGTGATTCTTATCACCGTTTTCCTCCCACTTTCTTTTGACTTGCTTCACATTGGCCTCTTCAGCAGTCTGTTCTTTAATTCTTTTCTTCAATCTGGTTCACTAGTTTGTGAGTCATTCTACATGCCTGTTGTATGGAGGCGGGCTCGTGTGAACTTATATCTTCTTGGATTCTTTCCGGTAATCCTTTCACAAACGCGTCGATCTTCTCTTCCTCATCTTCGAATGCTCCCGGACACAATAGGCACAATTCTGTGAATCGTCTTTCGTACGTGGTAATATCAAATCCTTGGGTTCGTAACCCTCTAAGTTCTGTCTTGAGCTTATTGACCTCGGTTCTGGGACGGTACTTCTCGTTCATCAAGTGCTTGAATGCTGACCACGGTAGTGCGTACGCATCGTCTTGTCCCACTTGCTCTAGATAGGTATTCCACCATGTTAACGCAGAACCTGTGAAGGTATGCGTAGCGTACTTTACTTTGTCCTCTTCAGTACACTTACTTATGGCAAACACCGATTCGACCTTCTCGGTCCACCGTTTCAATCCGATCGGTCCTTCGGTTCCATCAAATTCCAAAGGTTTGCAGGCAGTGAATTCTTTGTAGGTGCATCCTACACGATTTCCTGTACTGCTAGATCCAAGGTTATTGTTGGTATGTAGCGCAGCCTGTACTGCGGCTATGTTTGAAGCTAGAAAAATACGGAATTCCTCTTCATTCATATTCACGGTGTGTCGAGTAGTCGGTGCCATTTCCTTCAAAATAGTCAAATGGAACAAGTTAATCATACAGAATATTAAGAGTAGTTAATAGTATTTCGTAGCATAATATGAACTCATTTATAAAAGCTTTTTCTTCATATTAGCGTTTTATAAGTTTAAATTCGGGTAGTACCTACCCGTTAAGTTCATACTTAGTAGCTAATATACAATTCAACTACTACAATTCTATATGAAAAACTGATTATAATAATATTTCGCGTTCAAACTTTTATACAATATTTTACAAACTTACAATACCGCTTATTTTACATAAAGCATGAAATATAGCACACAATAACTTTGATACAAGATAGTTGTGAAGATAATTCTAGCTAGTACACAAGTCGTTCAGCAAAGGCAATAAAGACACGTAATTCATACGTCCAGAAACAAGTCATGCATTCTGGTTTTACTAGGACTACTTCCCATCCTTGGTCTTGTGCAACATAACCGTTATGGCCGTTGATAAGACAACGTGTTGTAACGTCATCAAAGGGACGAGAGTTACGTAATGACCAACAGTCTCGTAATAACCTAAAAACCTCATTTCTTACCCCAATTACCGACTCCGTCACTTGTGGGAACGTTTTGTTTAATAGTTGTAGCCCGATGTTCTTGTTCTCACTTTGGTGAGAAGCGAACATTACTAACCCGTAAGCATAACATGCTTCTTTATGTTGCATGTTAGCAGCTTTTTCTAGATCACGAAGTCCTATATTCGGATATACTGAGTCAAAATAATTTCTTAACCCGTTGCGTAAAATAGCATTTGGGTTCCCCGCAATATATGCGTCAAAGTAAACACATCGTAATTTATGGATTTCCCAATGTGATATCCCCCATCTTTCGAATGAAAGCCTTTTATAAACCAAGGCATTCTTGGTACGTTCTTCGAATGTCTTACAAACTGATCTCGCCTTAAATAGTTGTGCCGAAGAATTCTGACCGACTCTAGACAAGATTTCATCAATCATGTCTCCGGGTAGGTCTCTTAAAATATTGGGTTGTCTATCCATTTTGTGTTTTTATACTGTAAAATAGACAAGAGTTAGATTCATAAAAAAATAATACTTATTAATACAAGCAATTTTTACATATATCATAAAGCATAAGCACACTATATTACATATATTACACCACACGAATACAACGATCTTATTCCGACTCGCTTGTTTCTTCTTCTTCGATTTTGGTTCGTTTTGCCAAGTTTCTAGGGATATATGATGTTCCCCTAATACGAGCCGTCGTTATCCACATTGGTTTAGAAAAACCTGGTGGTTTAGAGGTTCCCGGGTCATTATTACAACATAAGGACCTCGGGGGTTGACGATACATATAAAGTTCATCGGGGTTGGAATTAGATTTCTCTATTTTTATGCCCTTTCCCTTATTATTTTCTTTTGCCTTTTTAAATTCAGTTGGGGTAATTTCTATAACATCATCGGAATTCTCGTCGGAATCCGATTCATCGGAGAATTGGTAATCCTCCCAATATTTTGCTTCCTTGGCAGAAACACCATTGACCATAATTAACCTTGGTCGGTTGGTTGAGGATTTTCTTTTACTTAACCGTTTTATTATTTCCCCCACCGGTTCTATTTCTTCATCCGGTTCCGATTCTTCTTCCGGTTCCGATTCTTCTTCCGCTTCCGACTCTTCTTCCGGTTCCTCTTCGGGAACTTGTGAATCAGTCCACGAATCATTCCAATTTACATTTAACTCTTCATTATTATTAGGTGAGTCAATGAGACTTGTTCTAGAGGTAGACATCTATCACATAATATCAAACGCGTTAAGAGATTAATATATCACATAATATTCACATGTTAACAATATATAGTTTCCAACAAAATTTGTTAAGCAATCATTTTTCAAGTAAACACGGTCGAAGTCCAGACTCACTAATGCATCCTAACAAACTCGATAAGACACACTAATGCAAAATTCTGGTTCTCTAAGACCAACGCTCTGATACCAACTGAAATGTCCCGTTCTTATTGATTAAAAACGTTCCATATTAATTGATTTCGTTGCGAGGTTTTGACCTCTATATGAGACGTTTTTCAAAGACTGCATTCATTTTTAAAACAAACCATAACCTTTATTTCATAAATAAAGGTTTAAAAAGCTTTACGTAGATTATCAAATAATGATAATCTAAAATATCCTGTTTACACACGACCATTACATAATGGTTTACAATACAAATATGTTACATCGAAATCAGTTTCTTGAATGCAGTTTTTACACAATATCATACAAACATGGACTCCAAATCTTGTCCTTATTTTAGTATGCAACAGCGGAAGCTCTTAGTATTCACCTGAGAATAAACATGCTTTAAACGTCAACAAAAATGTTGGTGAGTTATAGGTTTAACCTATATATATCAAATCGTAACAATAGACCACAAGATTTCATATTTCAATACACATCCCATACATAGAGATAAAAATCATTCATATGGTGAACACCTGGTAACCGACATTAACAAGATGCATATATAAGAATATCCCCATCATTCCGGGACACCCTTCGGATATGATATAAATTTCGAAGTACTAAAGCATCCAGTACTTTGGATGGGGTTTGTTAGGCCCAATAGATCTATCTTTAGGATTCGCGTCAATTAGGGTGTCTGTTCCCTAATTCTTAGATTACCAGACTTAATAAAAAGGGGCATATTCGATTTCGATAATTCAACCATAGAATGTAGTTTCACGTACTTGTGTCTATTTTGTAAATCATTTATAAAACCTGCATGTATTCTCATCCCAAAAATATTAGATTTTAAAAGTGGGACTATAACTCACTTTCACAGATTTTTACTTCATCGGGAAGTAAGACTTGGCCACTGTTGATTCACGAACCTATAACAATATATACATATATATTAAAGTATGTTCAAAATATATTTACAACACTTTTAATATATTTTGATGTTTTAAGTTTATTAAGTCAGCTGTCCTCGTTAGTAACCTATAACTAGTTGTCCACAGTTAGATGTACAGAAATAAATCGATAAATATTATCTTGAATCAATCCACGACCCAGTGTATACGTATCTCAGTATTGATCACAACTCAAACTATATATATTTTGGAATCAACCTCAACCCTGTATAGCTAACTCCAACATTCACATATAGAGTGTCTATGGTTGTTCCGAAATATATATAGATGTGTCGACATGATAGGTCGAAACATTGTATACGTGTCTATGGTATCTCAAGATTACATAATATACAATACAAGTTGATTAAGTTATGGTTGGAATAGATTTGTTACCAATTTTCACGTAGCTAAAATGAGAAAAATTATCCAATCTTGTTTTACTCATAACTTCTTCATTTTAAATCCGTTTTGAGTGAATCAAATTGCTATGGTTTCATATTGAACTCTATTTTATGAATCTAAACAGAAAAAGTATAGGTTTATAGTTGGAAAAATAAGTTACAAGTCATTTTTGTAAAGGTAGTCATTTCAGTCGAAAGAACGACGTCTAGATGACCATTTTAGAAAACATACTTCCACTTTGAGTTTAACCATAATTTTTGGATATAGTTTCATGTTCATAATAAAAATCATTTTCTCAGAATAACAACTTTTAAATCAAAGTTTATCATAGTTTTTAATTAACTAACCCAAAACAGCCCGCGGTGTTACTACGACGGCGTAAATCCGGTTTTACGGTGTTTTTCGTGTTTCCAGGTTTTAAATCATTAAGTTAGCATATCATATAGATATAGAACATGTGTTTAGTTGATTTTAAAAGTCAAGTTAGAAGGATTAACTTTTGTTTGCGAACAAGTTTAGAATTAACTAAACTATGTTCTAGTGATTACAAGTTTAAACCTTCGAATAAGATAGCTTTATATGTATGAATCGAATGATGTTATAAACATCATTACTACCTTAATTTCCTTGGATAAACCTACTGGAAAAGAGAAAAATGGATCTAGCTTCAATGGATCCTTGGATGGCTCGAAGTTCTTGAAGCAGAATCATGACACGAAAACAAGTTCAAGTAAGATCATCACTTGAAATAAGATTGTTATAGTTATAGAAATTGAACCAAAGTTTGAATATGATTATTACCTTGTATTAGAATGATAACCTACTGTAAGAAACAAAGATTTCTTGAGGTTGGATGATCACCTTACAAGATTGGAAGTGAGCTAGCAAACTTGAAAGTATTCTTAATTTTATGAAACTAGAACTTTTGGAATTTATGAAGAACACTTAGAACTTGAAGATAGAACTTGAGAGAGATCAATTAGATGAAGAAAATTGAAGAATTAAAGTGTTTGTAGGTGTTTTTGGTCGTTGGTGTATGGATTAGATATAAAGGATATGTAATTTTGTTTTCATGTAAATAAGTCATGAATGATTACTCATATTTTTGTAATTTTATGAGATATTTCATGCTAGTTGCCAAATGATGGTTCCCACATGTGTTAGGTGACTCACATGGGCTGCTAAGAGCTGATCATTGGAGTGTATATACCAATAGTACATACATCTAAAAGCTGTGTATTGTACGAGTACGAATACGGGTGCATACGAGTAGAATTGTTGATGAAACTGAACGAGGATGTAATTGTAAGCATTTTTGTTAAGTAGAAGTATTTTGATAAGTGTATTGAAGTCTTTCAAAAGTGTATAAATAAATATTAAAACACTACATGTATATACATTTTAACTGAGTCGTTAAGTCATCGTTAGTCGTTACATGTAAGTGTTGTTTTGAAACCTTTAGGTTAACGATCTTGTTAAATGTTGTTAACCCAATGTTTATAATATCAAATGAGATTTTAAATTATTATATTATCATGATATTATCATGTATGAATATCTCTTAATATGATATATATACATTAAATGTCTTTACAACGATAATCGTTACATATATGTCTCGTTTAAAAATCATTAAGTTAGTAGTCTTGTTTTTACATATGTAGTTCATTGTTAATATACTTTATGATATGTTTTCTTATCATAGTATCATGTTAACTATATATATATCCATATATATGTCATCATATAGTTTTTACAAGTTTTAACGTTCGTGAATCACCGATCAACTTGGGTGGTCAATTGTCTATATGAAACATATTTCAATTAATCAAGTCTTAACAAGTTTGATTGCTTAACATGTTGGAAACATTTAATCATGTAAATATCAATCTCAATTAATATATATAAACATGGAAAAGTTCGGGTCACTACAATTTCATCCCATACACTTCTAAGTTTCGTGTAATAGGCTGAAACTGTCGATCCTTCCTGCCTGGTTACGTTGAGAGAACATTTTAATTCATATGCCTTAGGGGCACTTTCCTTCCCAAATCGTTCGGACAAATCGTTCCACATCTCAGCCGATGTCTTGGTGTATTTCACGCTGCTGCGAATCTCCTTCTCCATGGCGGTAGTCAGCCAACCCTTTATCATGGTGTCACACCACTTCCACAGCATATATTTTGTTGAATCTTCTGTTGGTTTCTTGATTGAGCCATCAACGAATCCCATCTTGTTCTTAGCAAACAAGAAATTCGTCATTTCTTGTGCCCAATCGTTGTAATTTCTGTCGTTAAGCAAGTCATTGGCTTGCATTTGTTTCGGGTAATCGGAAGCGTGTATATAGTAGGGAGAGGCGTGATCGATTGCCTCTTCCTCATTTGATTTTCTGGTGTTAGTGTTATCACCCATGGGTGGCTGTCGATGATGGTGTAGATATTAGTGTTTGGTTTCTGCTCTTGATACCATATTGAAATTGGTGATCAAAGATAATTTTACATTGCACAGATGATTGGTACATATACAGATACAAATCAAGCCAGTGAAAGAAACTAAATAAATACATAATCATGTCTAAATATAGTGTATCTAAATATAGGAAACGAATATGTTATGGAACGTGAATTGAGTGGTTTCCAATAGTGATTTCCAATAATTAATATGTTTGATATGTGCTTACTAGTTAGGTTCAAGTAACTAACCTACTCCAATAAATTAAGTGTAAAATGGTTCACAATGAAATTATAGTCAATTGTCTATTTGGTCTAGTCTAAGTAACTAAGTGTGATTGCTTATTCAAGTATGACTTAACTTTGATATCTCTACATACTTAATGATTATCTTAGAAAGACATCATTCAATTAATCTCCACCTAAACTCAAATGGAGCATGACTTGTGATTAATTGAAACTAGGAAGTTAATGACATAGTTACTAGTCTTTATAATTGAACCAAAGGCATTAATGTGACTAACTAAGTCTTGAACAAACTGAGATTTCCCAAAATATCCATCATGACACTTCTCCAAGAATGTTGGGTTTACCACTTTTGGAATGTTAAGCCACTTTCACACAATAAGACCAAATCTCACACACTTAATGCATATAGTAATTGCATAGGATGTTTGGTTTCTTTTGCAGGTGCTAGAAGGAGTAAAGGTGCCAAAATGTGGTGTTCAAATTTGAGTCAAACGGCTATACAACGGAAACCAAATTTGGACTGGAGCATGCACGGTCGAACCACGGTCGACCGTGCTGGAAACCGTGTGTCAACGACTATTTTTTGAATCCCACTATAAAAGGCAAACATTAAAGAGCATTTGAAGCTGACCCTCTTGCATATTTCAAAGACTTATTTCCAGAGATCACAAGGGCTCTAATTACTACTCAAATGTGATCAAGAAAAAGAAGATTCTATAATCTTATAGATATAGAATTTGGTTGTTGTAAACTTACTAATCAAAATCATTAATCTTGTGAGTTTACTTAATGTAATGTATGTCCTAGTATTGTCTTAGGATCATCATTGTAAAGTGTATAAGTCTTGTAACTTCAATTAGTGGAAGCATAGGCTAGCTTAGTGATCTACTTCCTTAAAGGGACTTAGGGAGTTGATTAATCTTATTTGAAGATTAATACTTGTCCAAGGTAAAGACAAGTTGATCTAGGTTGGAGTTGATCTTTCAAAGGGATAGAAAGATTAGGTTTGTTGTCTACCAAAGAAGTTGAAGACTTGTAAATCGGATCTCCACCGGGTTTGGAGAAAAGTGCTTAGTGAAGCAACAAATCCCGATTAGTGTAATCGGGGAGTGGATTAAGGTGGATTAGTTAACATCCACCCGAACCACTATAAATCTTTGTGTCTATGTTCTTTACATTACTTTATTCATTATTTTGAATATATACACTACACACATCAAGTTTGAGTTGAATCGGTTGATCATAATTAATCGAATTTGGTGATCTATCGAAAAAGTGGTAAAAACGTATTAAGTAACTATTCACCCCCCTCTAGTTACTTAAAATTGGTATCAGAGCGGTTGCTCAAATTATTGCTCTATAAACGATTGTGAAAGTGTCAAAATTCTTTTTGTGCAAAAACTTGAGTCAACGATTCTCGGATCAACTCAAACTATGAGATACTTGGAAGAATTGGTGAAAGAAGCACCAATCTTTAATAAGATGGATATTGATGTTTGGAAATTAAGATTTGAGGATTATCTCAAATCCAATGATTACTACTTGTAGAGAATAATCAAAGTAGGAGACTTTGTTCCACAAGCTAGTTCAAGACTAGTGAAGTCAACATTTCAAAACAATGATGTTTTGAAACAATTTGATGCAATTTCACTACTCCATGGAATTCTTCCTAGTGAAGAAAGATTAAAGATAATTTCATGTGAAAGTGCAAAGGAATGTTGGGATTCACTATGTTCTCAAGAAGAAGAAAACTCTAGGAGTTTAAAGGGTAAAGGAATAGGGAAGGATTTGAAGAAGCTTGGTGATTCTCAAGCAAAGGGTTTAAATGGATATGAAGACTTTTTCCTCATGAGTTCTTGGGATGATCTAAATCAAGATGGTCAAAGTGAGGAAGAGGTTGAATCTCCCTTTAAAGAAGATGATGTCTCAAGCATAGATTGCAATGAGGTACATGTATTCTATCCTTCTAATTATGAAGAATTGTTAGATGATTACAAGACTTTTAAATTTATGTATGATAGTAGTCGTGACAAAGTAAAAATTTTGGAGAAAGAATTACACAAAGTTAGACAACTTAACAAAGTTTTAATTGATGAAAATAACACCTTGAAAAGAAAACTTGAAAGAGTAACTATTTATGATTCATCAAAAGATAAACTTGTAATGAATGTGTGTCACGACTCTAGCAAACACACGTCATGTAATCAAAGTCCATTGTCAATTATTAGAAGAACTGAGAACATGGGGAAAATGGATCAAGCTAACAATTCAATGGTAGGGATAAGTCAAGGATTGGGTAATCTTAAAATCAATCAAAACCAATGATCAAAATGCTAATGAGAATAACTTTCTCAAAAGACTTTGTATTAATGAAAAGTTTTTCTTAAAAGTGCAAAATGGTTTTGGAAAAATGATTTTAAAAGATTATTGAAGGAAGCTTAATTATATTAGGATTGTGTGCTTCTGTGAAACTATGTATTGCATGTTAAATACAAGATTGATGCGTTTTGTGTATACTATGTGCATGATTGAATATATATATATATATATATATATATATATATATATATATATATATATACACATATATATATATACACATAGTATATTACTATTACGTGTCATTGATGATTAAACATCGGGTGGATGTAATCATTCAATGCTAGGAAAAGTGTGACGCCCCGTACTAAATCAACATGTACGGACCATCAACAACAGGATCATTACAAGGTCAAACACTAAATGTGTTTTCAAAACAAGTTTGCATTTCCGATAAAAGGTGACGTCATAACTAACGTCGAATGTTTTACATCAAAAGTATGCTTCTATGAATAGAAGCAAAGATAATAGTGCATGACCCTTAGGTCGTTACAAATCATTGTTTCAAAAGTATTAAAGTTTGACTGCAAGATAAAGTGTTTCATGCGGTGACATCTCTAGTAAAGCACAGCGGAAGTCTACGAGACATGACTAGTACAACAGCGGAAGCAAGCAACCTTAAGCACCTGAGAAAAACATGCTTAAAAACGTCAACACAAAGGTTGGTGAGCTATAGTTTGAAATGTCCCGTTCATATTGATTATAAACGTTCCATATTAATTGATTTCGTTGCGAGGTTTTGACCTCTATATGAAACGTTTTTCAAAGACTGCATTCATTTATAAAACAACCATAACCTTTATTTTATCAATAAAGGTTTTAAAAATATTATGTAGATTATCAAATAATGATAATCTAAAATATACTGTTTACACACGACCATTACATAATGGTTTACAATAGAAATATATTACATCGACATATGTTTCTTGAATGCAGTTTTTACACAATATCATACAAACATGGACTCCAAATCTTGTCCTTATTTTAGTATGCAACAGCGGAAGCTCTTAATATTCACCTGAGAATAAACATGCTTTAAACGTCAACAAAAATGTTGGTGAGTTATAGGTTTAACCTATATATATCAAATCGTAACAATAGACCACAAGATTTCATATTTCAATACACATCCCATACATAGAGATAAAAATCATTCATATGGTGAACACCTGGTAACCGACATTAACAAGATGCATATATAAGAATATCCCCATCATTCCGGGACACCCTTCGGACATGATAAAAATGAATTCTAAGTACTAAAGCATCCGGTACTTTGGATGGGGTTTGTTAGGCCCAATAGATCTATCTTTAGGATTCGCGTCAATTAGGGTGTCTGTTCCCTAATTCTTAGATTACCAGACTTAATAAAAAGGGGCATATTCGATTTTGATAATTCAACCATAGAATGTAGTTTCACGTACTTGTGTCTATATTGTAAATCATTTATAAAACCTGCATGTATTCTCATCCTAAAAATATTAGATTTTAAAAGTGGGACTATAACTCACTTTCACAGATATTTCCTTCCTCGGAAATAAGACTTGGCCACGGATCGATTCACGAACCTATACAAATATGTACATATATATCAAAGTATGATCAAAATATAATTACAACCATTTTTATTATGTTTTAAAGATTTGAGTGTATTAAGTCAGCTGTCCTCGTTAGTAACCTACAACTAGTTGTCTACAGTTAGATGTACAGAAATAAATCGATATATATTATGTTGAATCAATCCACCACCCAGTGTATACACGTCTCAGGCTAGATCACAACTCAAATTATATATATTTTTGGAATCAACCTCAACCCTATATAGCTAACTCCAACATTACTGCATATAGAGTGTCTATGGTTGTTCCAAATAATATATATACATGGGTCGATATGATATGTCAAAACATTTGCATACGTGTCTATGGTATCCCAAGATTACATAATATATTAGAATACATGTATAATACAATATAAGTTAGCTAGGATATGATTTGTATAGATTTGTTAAACATTTCCCGTAGCTAAAAAGATCAAAAATATCCAATCTTGTTTTACCCATAACTTCTTCATTTTAAATCCGTTTTGAGTGAATCAAATTGCTATGGTTTCATATTGAACTCTAATTTAAGAATCCAAGTAGAAAAAGTATAGGTTTATAGTCGGAAATTTAAGTTACATGTCAATTACTAAAGAGGTAGTCATTTCCGTCGAAAGAATGACATCTTGATCACCATTTTGGAAAACATACTTTCACTTTGAATTTAACCAAGATTTTTGAATATAGTTTCATGTTCATATGAAAAATCATTTTCCCTGAAGAACAACTTTTAAATCAAAGTTTATCATAGTTTTTAATTATCCAAACCAAAACAGCCTCCGGTTTCACTACGACGGCGTATATCCGATTTTATGGTGTTCATCGTGTTTCCAGGTTTTAAATCATTAAGTTAGCATATCACATAGATATAGAACATGTGTTTAGTTGATTTTAAAAGTCAAGTTAGAAGGATTAACTTTTGTTTGCGAACAAGTTTAGAATTAACTAAACTATGTTCTAGTGATTACAAGTTTAAACCTTCGAATAAGATAACTTTATATGTATGAATCGAATGATGTTATGAACATCATTACTACCTCAAGTTTTCTAGATAAAACTACTGGAAATGAGAAAAATGGATCTAGCTTCAAAGGATCCTTGGATGGCTTGAAAGTTCTTGAAGCAGAATCATGACACGAAAACAGTTCAAGTAAGATTTTCACTCGAAATAAGATTGTTATAGTTGTAGAAATTGAATCAAAGTTTGAATATGAATATTACCTTGAATTAGAAAGATAACCTACTGTAAATAATAAAGGTTCCTTGATCTTAGATGATTACTTGGAATGGATTAGAAAACTTGGAAGTAAATTTACAAACTTGGTAGTATTCCTGATTTTTATGAAACTATACTTATGGAATTTATGAAGAACACTTAGAACTTGAAGATGGAACTTGAGAGAGATCAATTAGATGAAGAAAATTGAAGAATTAAAGTATTTGTAGGTGTTTTTGGTCGTTGGTATATGGATTAGATATAAAGGATATGAAATTTTGTTTTCATGTAAATAAGTCATGAATGATTACTAATATTTTTGTAATTTTATGAGATATTTCATGCTAGTTGCTAAATGATGGTTCCTACATGTGTTAGGTGACTCACATGAGCTGCTAAGAGCTGATAATTGGAGTGTATATACCAATAGTACATACATCTAAAAGCTGTGTATTGTACGAGTACGAATACAGGTGCATACGAGTAGAATTGTTGATGAAACTGAATGAGGATGTAATTGTAAGCATTTTTGTTAACTAGAAGTATTTTGATATGTGTCTTGAAGTCTTTCAAAAGTGTAAGAATATATATCAAAACACAACATGTATATACATTCTAATGGAGTCGTTAAGTCTTCGTTAGTCGTTACATGTAAGTGTTTTTTTGAAACCTTTAAGTTAACGATCTCAATTAATGTTGTTAACCCAATGTTTATTATATCAAATGAGATGTTAAATTATTATATTATCATGATATTATGATGTATGAATATCTTTTAATATGATATATACATTAAAATATCGTTACAACGATAATCGTTACATATAAGTCTCGTTTCGTAATTCTTGAGTTAGTAGTCTTGTTTTTACATATGTAGTTCATTGTTAACACACTTAATGATATATTTAAATATCATTTTATCATGTTAAATATAGTGTATCAATATCTTAATATGATACATATGTATTTAGTAGACGTTATCATAACGATAATCGTTATATATATCATTTCGAGTTTCTTAACTTAGTAATCTCATTTCTTATGTATATCACACATTGTTAATATACTTAGTGAGATAATTACTCATCATAATCTCATGTAAAAAATATATATATGTCTATATATACCACAACATGTAGTTTTTACAATTTTGTAACGTTCGTGAATCGCCGGTCAACTTGGGTGATCAATTGTCTATATGAAACTTATTTCATTTAATCAAGTCTTAACAAGTTTGATTGCTTAACATGTTGGAAACATTTAGTCATGTAAATATCAATCTCAATTAATATATATAAACATGGAAAAGTTCGGGTCACTACAGTACCTACCCGTTAAATAAATTTCGTCCCGAAATTTTAAACTGTTGAAGGTGTTGACGAATCTTCTGAAAATAGATGCGGGTATTTCTTCTTCATCTGATCTTCACGCTCCCAGGTGAACTCGGGTCCTCTACGAGCATTCCATCAAACCTTAACAATCGGTATCTTGTTTTGCTTAAGTCTTTTAACCTCACGATCCATTATTTCGATGGGTTCTTCAATGAATTGAAGTTTTTCATTGATTTGGATTTCGTCCAACAGAATAGTGAGATCTTCTTTAGCAAAACATTTCTTCAAATTCGAGACGTGGAAAGTGTTATATACAGCCGCGAGTTGTTGAGGTAGCTCCAGTTGATAAGCTACTGGTCCGACACGATCTATAATCTTGAATGGTCCAATGTACCTTGGATTTAGTTTCCCCCGTTTACCAAATCTAACAACACCTTTCCAAGGTGAAACCTTAAGCATGACCATTTCTCCAATTTCAAACTATATATCTTTTCTTTTACTGTCCGCGTAGCTCTTTTGTCGACTCTGAGCGGTTTTCAATCGTTGTTGAATTTGGATGATTTTCTCGGTAGTTTCTTGTATTATCTCCGGACCTGTAATCTGTCTATCCCCCACTTCATTCCAACAAATCGGAGACCTGCACTTTCTACCATAAAGTGCCTCAAATGGCGCCATCTCAATACTAGAATGATAACTGTTGTTGTAGAAAAATTCTGCTAACGGTAGGTGTCGATCCTAACTGTTTCCGAAATCAATAACACATGCTCGTAGCATGTCTTCAAGCGTTTGTATCATCCTTTCGCTCTGGCCATCAGTTTGTGGATGATAGGTAGTACCCATGTCTAGACGAGTCCCCAATGCTTGTTGCAACATCTGCCAGAACCTTGAAACAAATCTACCATCCCTATTAGAGATAATAGAGACTGATATTCCATGTCTGGAGACAACCTCCTTCAAATACAATCGCGCCAACTTATCCATTTTGTCATCTTCTCTCATTGGCAGGAAGTGTGCTGACTTGGTGAGACGATCAACTATTACCCAAATAGTATCATAACCACTTGCAGTCCTTGGCAATTTAGTAATGAAATCCATGGTAATGTTTTCCCATTTCCATTCTGGGATTTCAGGTTGTTGTAGTAGACCTGATGGTTTCTGATGTTCAGTTTTGACCTTAGAACACGTCAAACATTCTCCTACATATTTAGCAATATCGGCTTTCATATCCGGCCACCAAAAGTGTATCTTGAGATCTTTATACATCTTCCCCGCTCTGGGATGTATTGAATATCTGGTTTTATGTGCTTCTTTAAGTACCATTTCTCTCACATCTCCAAACCTTGGTACCCAAATTCTATCAGCCCTATATCGGGTTCTGTCTTCCTGAATATTAGATGTTTCTCTGATCCTTTGGGTATCTCATTCTTCAACTTTCTTTCTTTTACAACCCCCTTTTGCGCCTCCTTTATTTGAGTAGTAAGGTTAGTACGAATAATTATATTCATAGCTTTTACCCGTATAGGTTCTCTGTCCTTTCTACTCAAAGTGTCGGCTACCACATTCGCCTTCCCCGGGTGGTATCGAATCTCAAAATCATAGTCATTCAACAGTTCAATCCACCTACGTTGTCTCATATTCAGTTGCTTCTGATTAAATATATGTTGGAGACTTTTGTGGTCGGTATATATAATACTTTTGACCCCATATAAATAATGCCTCCAAGTCTTTAATGCAAAAACAACAGCACCCAATTCCAAATCGTGAGTTGTATAATTTTGCTCGTGAATCTTCAATTGTCTAGACGTATAAGCAATCACCTTCGTTCGTTGCATTAATACACAACCGAGACCTTGCTTTGATGCATCACAATAAATCACACAATCATCATTCCCTTCAGGCAATGACAATATAGGTGCCGTAGTTAGCTTTTTCTTCAATAACTGAAACGCATTCTCTTGTTCATCCTTCCATTCAAATTTTTCCCTTTATGCGTTAATGCAGTCAAGGGTTTTGCTATTTTGGAGAAATCTTGGAAGAATCTTCTGTAGTAACTAGCCAATCCTAAAAATTGACGTATATGCTTCAGAGTTTTTGGGGTTTCCCACTTTTCAACGGTTTCGATCTTTGCCGGGTCCACCTGGATACCTTCTTTGTTCACTATGTGACCGAGGAATTAAACTTCTTCCAACTAAAATGCACACTTTGAAAACTTAGCGTACAGTTTTTCTTTCCTCAATACTTCTAGCACTTTTCTCAAATGTTCTTCGTGCTCTTGATCATTCTTTGATAAATAAGTATGTCATCGATGAAAACAATGACAAACTTGTCAAGATATGGCCCACACACTCGGTTCATAAGGTCCATGAACACAGCTGGTACGTTAGTCAATCCAAACGGCATAACCATAAACTCGTAATGACCATAATGCGTCCTAAAAGCAGTTTTTGGAATATCATCCTCCTTTACTCACATTTGATGATATCCAGAATGTAAATTGATTTTCAAATAAACCGACGAGCCTTGTAGTTGATCAAATAAGCCGTCAATTCTCGGCAGTGGATAACGGTTTTTGATGGTAAGTTTATTCAACTCTATGTAGTCAATACACAACCTAAATGTACCATCCTTCTTCTTGACAAACAAAATAGGAGCTCCCCATGGTGATGTGCTTGGTCGAATGAAATCACGTTCTAATAGTTCTTGTAGTTGGCTTTGCATTTCTTTCATCTCGCTGGGTGCGAGTCTGTAAGGAGCACGAGCTATTGGTGCAACTCCTGGTACAAGATCTATTTGAAATTCAACAGATCGATGTGGAGGTAGTCCCGGTAATTCTTTCGGAAATACATCGGGAAATTCTTTTGCGACGGGAACATCATTGATGCTCTTTTCTTCAGTTTGTACTTTCTTGACGTGTGCTAGAACAGCATAGCAACCTTTTCTTATTAGTTTTTGTGCCTTCAAATTACTAATAAGATGTAGCTTCGTGTTGCCCTTTTCTCCGTACACCATTAAGGGTTCTCCTTCTTCTCGTACAATGCGAATTGCATTTTTGTAACATACGATCTCTGCTTTCATCTCCTTCAGCCAGTCCATGCCAACTATTACATCAAAACTCCCAAACTCTACTGGTATCAAATCAATCTTAAATATTTCGCTACCCAGTTTAATTTCTCGATTCTAGCATATATAATCTGCTAAAATTAATTTACCGTTTGCTAATTCGAGTAAAAATTTACTATCCAACAGTGTCAATGGACAACTTAATTTAGCACAAAAATCTCTACTCATATAGCTTCTATCCGCACCCGAATCAAATAAAACGTAAGCAGATTTATTGTCAATAAGAAACGTACCCGTAACAAGCTCCGGGTCTTCCTGTGCCTCTGCCGCATTAATATTGAAAACTCTTCCGCGGCCTTGTCCATTCGTGTTCTCCTAGTTCGGGCAATTTCTAATAATGTGGCCCAGTTTTTCACATTTATAACAAACTACATTGGCATAACTTGCTCCGACACTACTTGCTCCGCCATTACTCGTTCCGACACCATTTGTTCCTTTCGTTCTGTTAACCCCTGGTCCGTAGACCTCACACTTCGCCGCGCTATGACCATTGCTTTTACACTTGTTGTAAAATTTGGTGCAGAACCCCGAGTGATACTTTTCACACCTTTGGCATAGCTGCTTTTGATTGTTGTTGTTGTTGTTGTTGCGGTTGTTATTGTTGTTGGGATGATTGTTGTAGTTGTTGTTATTGTTGTTGTGCCGTTTGTTGTAGTTGCGATTGATGTTGCGATTGTTGGGATAGTTGTTGTTGTTTTGGTGACTCTTATCACCGTTTTCCTCCCACTTTCTTTTGACTAGCTTCACGTTGGCCTCTTCGGCTGCCTGTTCTTTAATTCTTCCCTCAATCTGGTTCACTAGTTTGTGAGCCATTCTACATGCCTTTTATATGGAGGTAGGCTCGTGTGAACTTATATCTTCTTGGATTCTCTCCGGTAACCCTTTCACAAACGCGTCGATCTTCTCTTCCTCATCTTCGAACGCTCTCGGACACAATAGACACAATTCTATGAATCGTCTTTCGTACGAAGTAATATCGAATCCCTGTGTTCGTAATCCTCTAAGTTCTGACTTGAGCTTATTGACCTCGATTCTGGGACGGTACTTCTCGTTCATTAAGTGCTTGAATGCTGACCACGGTAGCGCGTAAGCAGCATCTTGTCCCACTTGCTCTAGATAGGTATTCCACCATGTTAACGCAATACCTGTGAAGGTATACGTAGCGTACTTCACTTTGTCTCCTTCAGCACACTTACTTATGGCAAACACCGATTCAACTTTCTCGGTCCACTGTTTCAATCCGATTGGTCCTTCGGTCCCATCAAATTTTGAAGGTTTGCAGGCAGTGAATTCCTTGTAGGAGCATCCTACACGATTTCTTGCACCGTTAGCTGTATTGCTAGATTCAGAGTTATTGTTGGTATGTAGCGTCACCTATACTGCAGCTATGTTTGAAGCAAGAAAGGCACAAAATTCCTCTTCGCTCATATTCAATGTGTGTCGAGTAGTCGGTGCCATTTCCTTCAAAATAGTCAAATGAAACAATTTAATCATACTGATGTTTTAGCAGAGTAGTATATAATAGTTATTAATTTTAGCAGGAAATACTATTAAATACGATACAATTTTACACAAGATATTTATTTATTTATAGAATGGATATACTTAAACCTTGCTACAACACTTATAGGCAGTGTACCTAATCGTACAGTAGTGTAGTTTTTAGTAAGTCCGGTTCGTTCCACAGGGAATCTTTTTAAACAAAGCTTAACGCTATATTAGTTTACTTTTATAAAAATACAAATATATATATAAGTAATATTATTATTATAAAGGGGGGTTTTTACCGTTTAATGACCGGTTTGTCGATTTTAAAACTTTAGTCGCAGTTAAAACCAAATGTAAAATATTAAAAATAAATACAAGACTTAAATTAAAGTATAAAGTAAATAACGATAATGAAATTGCGAATAATAAAAGTGCGATAAAATAAACTTGCGATAATTAAAAAGTACGATAATTAAAAGTGCAATTAAATACAATAACAATAAAAATGCGATAATTAGAAGTGCAATTAAATATAAAATAAAGGAAATTAAATATGAAATAAAAGAATTATGCTTATTTAAACTTCCGTAATCATGATGTTTGACGTGTTGATTTTAGTTTTATGCCCATGGGTTAATTGTCCTTTGTCCTGGATCATTTAATATGTCCGTCTGGTTTTTGTCCATAACAGTCCATCAGTCATAAATATAAAGTGCGAGTGTCCTCGTCAAATTATCCTTATACCCGAAGTTAAATATTCCAACTAATTGGGGACTTAAACTGTAACAAGATTTTAATACTTTGTTTAATAATTACACCAGGATGTCGACTGAGTGTAACCCAAGATTTTAATATTTTGTTATCAATTATACGAATTGTTCTTGTACATAATTTCACCCCTGTTTTAATTATTCTAGTGGCTATTAATCCATTCCCGTGTCCGGTTAAATGAACGATTATTCGTACATATAAATACCCCGCCCATCGTGTCCGATTGAGTGTATATGGTAATTTATAGGGACGCCCAATTGTAAATCTTTATATTAACATTAACAAACTATCATTTAGTTAAACAAATATAAAGCCCATTAATAGCCCATAGTCTAATTTCCACAAGTGTCGTTCTTTTGTCCAAACCCCAATTATGATACAAAGCCCAATTACCCAATTTTAGTAATTAGCCCAACATCATGATTACTTCGGATTAAATAAGCATAATAATAACTTAGCTACGAGACATTAATGTAAAAAGGTTGAACATAACTTACAATGATTAAAAATAGCGTAGCGTTACACGGACAGAATTTCGACTTACACCCTTACAGCATTCGCTAACATACCCTTATTATTAGAATTATAATTAAAATTAAAATATAAATTATAAATATATATATATATATATATATATGTTACGTATGAATGAGGAGAAGAAAAAGATTATGATTTTACGATCAGAATGCGCGAGCTTTATAGGGAGTTTCTGAAATTGGGGCTCCGCGACTCGCGGCATTTTTGCCTTCAAACTCCGCGAGTCGCGGAGTTTGCTTTTACAGCTCAGAGGAGTTTGGCTCTTTGTTTACCGACGGTTTTAAATAAATATAATATATTAAATAATTATAAGAATTATTTAAATATTATATTATATTTATGTGCATAGTTGACTTGTAATTTTTAGTCCGTTGCGTCGGGCGTTGATAGTTGACTCATGTCCCGGTTCTGGATTTTCGAACGTCCTTGCGTACAATTTAATATCTTGTACTTTGCGTTTTGAATCTTGTACTCTTGTAATTTCGAGACGTTTCTTATCAATAATTGGAACCTCTTTGATTGTCTTTTGTACTTTTGAGCTTTTTGGTCGTTTGCGTCTTCAATTCGTCGAATCTGTCTTTTGTCTTCACCTTTTAATATTTAAACGAATATCACTTGTAAATAGAACAATTGCAACTAAAAGCTTGTCTTTCTTGAGGAATAATGCTATGAAATATATGTTCGTTTTTAGCATTATCAAATATTCCCACACTTGAGCGTTGCTTGTCCTCAAGCAATATCGTCTTGAAATACTAGAATCACTTCTTTATTCTTCACACTTTGTACATCAGTGATTTTCTATACGGCGGTATAAACAATGGTAGTAACGATATGGTTTACAGTCCCACATGACTATAAAAATTTAGATCCATTAAGGAAATTGGATCTTTATGAAAACATTTGATCTTTTGAAAATTAAATCTAGTTTTTACCCTAGATAAGTTTTCCGGAATAACCCTTTACCGGTGTTTGCAAAATATTTTTGTGGGTTTAGTGGGTTTCAGATTTGAAAATTTTAGCTCAAAACTTGCGGTTTTGTGTCACCCACTTGCTAACCTTGTATTTGGGAAGCAACACGTCCAGTTTACTTGCTCCGTATATTACCTTTCGGTAAACTACCGTCCGGTTGTAAAGGAAAGCGTTGAACAAGCAACTGTTAAGGCAATGTCCCCTGACATGCTTTTAATTATGGTCTATAACGTGTCGGACGCAATTACTATCCTTGGTAGGAGCAATAGTGAAGCTCACCCTTATAATTTTTCGGTATGGCACAAGGTCCTGTCTTTGACCACTATGCAACCACCGTTCTTACAGTTGACACCCGATTTAGTTCAGGTGACCTAATGAATTCCAGGTGAATTCCTAGGATTTTACGTTCAATGGTAATGAACGCATTGAAAATAGGGTTTTCAGAAAACAAATCGGTTTATAATTTTGATCAAAATATTTTCTCGTTCAAGCTCGAGTTTAGATATCATTGAATTCCATGAGTTTGTAATTCTCAATCTTTAAGGTCAATCTCAAGGATTGAGTAATATCAGGCTTAAAAGCTGATTTTTGATCTTTTAAGGAGATTATCCTTTCTGGGGATCTGATTCATTAGTCTTATCAAGCTAATTTGCATGGTGCCCCCCATTGTACGAGATAAATCCTTCTCATGGTTAGGATAAATTTGACCACTTGGCGACCCTGTTTAATGCTGAGGTCCGTGGATTTCCTGCTGATTTTAGTGATGACTTTTCTGGATTTTTCGTCAACCTACAGCTGGTCTGGACGACAACTTCATGACCTAAATCAAGAAGCGCGTGTCTTTTTCGGAAGACTTTACTTCCTTTTAATGATGGAATTGATTCATCGTGTAGATCCATCTTTTCTTTTCTTTCATCGGGTAAAACAGTTTAGTTTAGTCCAAAGCAAAAGTATTTTCAGTTATTTGTTACAGAAAAATGTGATATATGTTTTGAATAACTTGGAGAATTTTCCCACACTTGGCTTTTATTTTCCTTTTTATCGTCCTCTATTCCATTTTAAATGAATTTTAACATTTTGGTTTGTTTCTCAATTTATGTCCTTTTTGAGGTAACAATAATTTCGGTGTTAAAACCTAGTTTTATCGTTCATAAATTTGTATAAACATGATTTTGAGTTCATTTAATTGAAAATTTTGAAAAATTTTACTAGATTTGGGTAGTCAGTATATAAGACTAGGGCTGTTCTTTATTATCAGAGAGCACTAGATTCTAATACAATTACTGCTTTACTAGTATTTTTAATGGTAACCAAGTGTATAAAGTAAAAATTTTAAAATCAGAAAGAATTTAACCCCTTCCCACACTTAAGATCTTGCAATGCCCTCATTTGCAAGAAATCAGTAACAATTTAAATTATTGAGGGTGATTTGTGTGAAAATGATTAAATTTTTACCAAAGTTTCCAAATATATTGGCGTTTGTTTGCTGAATGATAAATGGTGCACATCATTTGTTCATTCCGTCTTGTTGTTATTTCACATATATTTTGCATCTTGTCGTCAAAATTAGTTGCTTTTGCTGAACTTAATGCCAGTCTTTGAAAATGCGTTGTTTTACCCTGTTGTGTACATAAGATAAACATATATACATATACCCCACTTTCAAAAATTATTAAAATCTAGGAATAAAAGTTAGAAAATTATAAAAACTATTACAATATTAACAAAAGTATTAAACGTAACAATCATTACAAATTACAAAATAAAAAAAAATATAATAAGTAAACTAGGGATGATATTGATACCAATAGGGGTTCCAGGCATAACCATAGGTGCTATAGAATGCTTCGGCAGGGTTATACGTAGGATACGGTGGCTGCATCTCTATAGACCAGGGAGGGAAGATGGGTTTCGGTGTAGGAATATAGTTTCTACCTATATGTTGGCAATGAGCTATGATTTGGTTCTGATGAACTTGCCAATCTTCAAATGTTCTCTGTCTAGCATTTTCGTACTCCTGAGAAGCTATAAACCTTTGCATTTCTTGCATCTCATTTCCCCCTCCTACATTACCTTGCTGTTGGTTTCTCTCAACCTGTGGATGTCTACCATGGTATGGTACTGCGGCGTTATTTCGCCTCTTCAAAACTTTCGCACCATGGTATACATTTAAACCTATAGTATCGCGGGGTTCTGGTTCTTCCACTAATAATCCCCCCCGACTTATATCCACACCGAGATATTCAGCAATCAAAGTAATAAAAATACCACCTCCTATTATGCTATGTGGTCTCATCCCCCGAACCATAGCTGATAAATAATAACCCACACAATACGGTATACTTACAGCGCTTTGTGGGTCTCGAATACACATATGGTAAAACAAATCCTGTTCATTTACCTTTTCCTTGTTCTTACCCCTTTGTGTAATCGAATTAGCTAAAAACCTATGAATCACTCTTAATTTGGCTCTATCTATATCCAAATAAGAGTAATTTCCCCCTTTGAAACGGTGATGGCTTGTCATTTGACTCCACACACCGTGTGTATCAAAATTTTCATCTATCTTTCTACCGTTTAGTATCAACCCTCTACAATCGGCAGATGCTAACTCCTCAGGCGTATATATACGTAAAGCCTGAGCCATGTCCAGTAAAGACATGTGGCGCATCGAACCGCCTAACAAAAATCTAATAAAAGAACGATCGGTTAAACTAGCTACCCGATCATTCAACTCTATACTACACAATAATTCTTCACACCATACTTTATATACAGGTCTACGCATGGTGAATAAATGTACCCAGTCATTAAAAGTAGAATTACCATACCTCTGTACAAGTAATTCTCTAATTGGCCCGGCCAATTCTACAGCTTCTAAGGGTCCCCATTCTATGACCCTCGGTACCTCAACAACCTTAGAATGAAGAGTATGCAAACCCCTTTGATATTTTGGATAATCTATCCAAAGTCTGTCAAATCTCAGGTTCGGGTGCAACTCTTCCAAGTGCATATCAGAAAAGGTCATGACTGGATGAGGTATATCCTGCTTGTAGTAGTTATCCACCTCCTGTTGTTCCGCATTCTCAGCAGGAGCATTGCGAACTTGTGATGAAGATTCACCCCTTTTAGTATGCAAAACACATCAAACACAATTTTTGTGCATCCAAATATGCATTAGTGTCAGCAAAATCATCAATCAAAATAATCACAATGACATGATCAATTTATATCAAACTTAAGCTCATTTTCACATTTTCATCAAATCTACACTTTTTCAAATAAGCATATACGAAAATGTTCGCCAAGTTCATAAGCATTCAACTCAAATAACATGTCAAAATAATCATTACTAGCAATTAAACAAGTCTCAAATGGCATTATCTTTCAAAAATCAAGTTCATGAATTTTAGACTTGAAAAAGTCCACTTTAATTCTCAAAATCATGTTTAGGCTCAAAGTTTGGATCATTTAACTACCTAGACATGTTACACTACTCAATTTAGCAACAATTCATGACAAAAATTGGCCATAACCTGTTTATATCAAAAAGCCCCAAATTTGCTCAAGAACACAAACCCTAGATTATTCAAAATTTGAAGTTTAAGGCTTCTAATCATGTTAAACAGCATCAATCTAGGTTATACAAGCATAATACATAAACAATTTAAGCCTAATTACACTAAAAAGCATCAAAATCAAATTGGAGAAAAAAATTGCTCAAGAACACTAATTTCGGATTAAATGGTGTTTAGGTGTAGAAATTTACCGTTTTTCTTGAGTAATTCCTAGATAGCATCCTTCTCAACATGATTTTAGTAAAAGATTTGGTGATTAACGGTTAAAAATTGTGATTTTGGGGGGTTTTTTTCGGGTTTTTCGTGGGTTATTTCGCAGTTATTTTGCTGTATGTGTGTGTTCTGAGCTGTTCTGCTCGATTTTATTTTTTCTGATTTTTCGTCCCTCCGCGACTCGCGGTGAATTACCCTTCAAACTCCGCGAGTCGCGGAGTTTGCTAATTTTTTTTTTTTTTTTTTATAATCTTTAACTTATAAAACAATTAAGCAATTAATTTTAAAATTTTGTTTCCCTTGTTATTTAGGACGAGGTCGTTTCGGATCGATGTCCTAGTCCGTCCTTCGACAAAATTTTAAAATTTGTCTTTTTGTAGCGATTGTTTTAAAAGCTAAGATTTTTGGGTTTTTTAATGTTTTTGTCATACTTTAATTCAATAAGATTAAAAATAATGATAATAAAAGTTCTCGTCCCTCCCTCGGGTAAAGCAATTTCGGTTCAAAGACCTAGTCTTCAACTTACGACGAATTTTAAAAATCATATTTTTAACTTAATGAGATAAAGTAAATTTTTGTTTTTAAATTCACACAATTTAAATATAAAATTCAAAATTAATATTAAAAATTCACACCAAACTTAAAATTTAAAATGCATAAAATTAAAAATTCATATTTTAAAAATTAAAAATTCACACCAGACTTAATTTAAAAATTCAAATATTTACAATTTTAAAAATATTGTTTTTACAAAGTTTACAATATTAATTTAAGATTTAAATATTAATTTTAAAAACATGGTAAAAATAAAATTAAAAATCTTTTTGGCTTTTTATCCCACTTTAATCAATCAAATATTATCAAAAATATGCGCCCCTCTTTTCGGTAAAGTAATTTCGGTTCCAAGACCTAATTTAACTCATGACGAATTTTTGAAATATTTTGGGTTGATTGATTAAAGATGTTTATACCTTAAGAATAAACGTTAAATTTCGCAGTGATGTAATAAATTTTTGAATGATATCAATAATTTCGGTCGCCAAACCTAATTTTATTCAGTACCAATTTAATACTTTATAGCAAACAAATTAGCGTTTATTATCAAAAGGTTAAAAATAAAAACAATAAAATAAAAACTGTACAGACTTACCTGTGAGATAGATTTCTTAGTTATATGATCTATCCCATTCATAAGATAGTCGGTTTAATTGGTTTTCCATAGCTACATAGGCGTAACCTCGAGCATTCAGTGTCTTTTCTTCTAAACATATGAACGGTCCGTCTCTGCATAAAGTAACAAATTCGGTATTTGAATAGGTTTGATTATTTGAACATTTACCTCCATGTGACCATTTTCCGCATTTGTGACATCTTTCTAGGTGTCGTGCTCTTCTTTTCGCTGCGGATTTTGATTTTCCTTTACCAAATTGTAACTTATTATCTTCGCATCTGGATTCTTTTCTAACTCCGTCCATTCTTTCTCTGATTACTGATACTAGTTCACTCGGTAGTATGTTATTATTACGTTTAGTGATCAAAGCGTGTAGCATTAGACCATGGTTTAGTTCACAGGCAGTCTTCATTTTGTAAAAACCTAAAAAAAATAAAAATTCAGAATGGAGGGAGAAGACTAGTTCTTTAGGGTCTGCTAGGGAAAGACCATTCGGGTTCCATTTTCGAGAACTACACGAAAACAGATAATCTAACTCTAACAGAAATACATATTATCCTTTAAAGACTTGATTCTCCCCACACTTAGTTAGCTGTGGTGTCGAATATGTGATTAACTTCGTTGTCGACTTCCATCGGACCATGTATGTAATGTTTAACTCTGTGACCATTAACTTTAAATTCAATCCCATTTGAATTTATTAATTCTATCGTTCCGTATGGAAAAACTCTTTTGACTATGAATGGTCCAGACCATCTTGATTTCAATTTTTCAGGAAATAGCTTGAATCGTGAATTGAAAAGAAGAACTCTGTCTCCTTCTTTAAATTCTTTTGAACTTCTGATTCTTTTATCATGCCATTTCTTCGTTCTTTCCTTATAGATTAACGAATTTTCGTATGCTTCATGTCTTAATTCTTCTAATTCGTTTAGTTGACTTAATCGTAGACGTCCAGCTTCATGTATATCAAGATTACATGTCTTCAAAGCCCAAAATGCTTTGTGTTCAATTTCTACTGGAAGATGACATGCTTTTCCATAAACAAGTCTAAAAGGTGTGGTTCCAATTGGAGTTTTGTAGGCTGTTCTAAAAGCCCAGAGTGCATCCTCCAATTTAATGGACCATTCCTTCGGATTTGATCCTACGGTTTTCTCTAGAATACGTTTTAAAGCTCGGTTGGTATTTTCAACTTATCCACTTGTTTGTGGATGATATGCGGTGGAGATTTTATGAGTTACTCCATATCTTTTAAGAACTTTCTCAAGTTGATTATTACAGAAATGAGTACCCCGATCACTTATTAAAGCTTTCGGTGTTCCAAACCTTGCAAAAAGACGTTTTAAAAAGTTAACTACAACTCGTGCATCGTTAGTTGGGAGAGCTCGTGCTTCCGCCCATTTAGATACATAATCAATGGCTACGAGTATATATAGATTATTATGAGATTTTGGAAATGGACCCATAAAGTCAATACCCCAAATGTCAAATACTTCACATACTTGGATGACATTTTGTGACATTTCATCACGTTGACTTATTTTTCCGGCCCTTTGACAAGCATCACAGGATTTGCAAAGAAGGTGTGCGTCTTTGTAAATTGTAGGCCAATAGAATCCAGCATCATAAACTTTTCTTGCTGTTAGTTGAGGCCCATAATGCCCTCCTGTTGGTCCTGTGTGACAATGGTTTAAAATTTTACTAGCTTCATCTCCAAATACACATCGGCGTATTATTCCATCTGGACAACTTTTAAACAGATGTGGATCTTCCCAAAAATAGTGTTTTATATTACTGAAGAATTTCTTTCGTCTTTGGTACGATAATCCTTTTTCAAGGAATCCACATACTAAATAGTTTGCATAGTCTGCAAACCATGGGATTTCTTTATAATCTATCTTCAATAGATATTCATCAGGAAAGTTGTCTTGTATGGCCGATTCATTCAGAACTTCTAATTCGGGATTTTCAAGACGAGAAAGATGATCAGCGGCGAGATTTTCTGCTCCTCTTTTATCTCGGATTTCAATATCAAACTCTTGTAAGAGTAAGATCCAACGGATTAATCTTGGTTTAGCATCTTGTTTCGAAAATAGGTATCTAAGAGCAGAATGGTCGGTATAGACCACCGTTTTTGCTAGAACGAGATATGATCGAAATTTGTCAAAAGCAAAGACAATAGCAAGGAGTTCTTTTTCAGTAGTTGTATAGTTTGTTTGTGCTCCTTGTAACATCTTACTAGCATAATATATAGGTTGAAATCGTTTTTCAATCCTTTGTCCTAAAACGGCTCCCAATGCAAAATCACTTGCATCGCACATTAGTTCAAATGGTAGATTCCAATTTGGTGTTATCATGATCGGCGCATTAGTTAGTTTTTCTTTAAGAATATTAAAAGATTTGATACACTCATCTGAAAAGATGAATGGAGCATCCTTTTCTAGGAGTTTATTCATAGGAGTGGCAATTTTAGAAAAATCTTTTATGAAACGTCGGTAAAAACCGGCATGCCCTAGAAAACTCCTAACTCCTCTAACATTGGTGGGATGTGGAAGTTTAGCAATTACATCTACTTTAGCTCTATCCACTTCAATTCCTTCTTTTGAAATTTTATGTCCAAGAACGATGCCTTCTTTAACCATGAAATGGCATTTCTCCCAATTAAGTACTAGATTTGATTGTTCGCATCTAATAAGCATTCGTTCAAGATTAACTAGACATGATTCAAATGTATCACCGAAGACTGAAAAGTCATCCATGAATACTTCCATGCATTCTTCTATCATGTCATGAAAAATCGCCATCATACACCTTTGAAAGGTTGCAGGGGCGTTACAAAGTCCAAATGGCATGCGTTTGTAAGCAAAAGTACCATAAGGGCACGTGAATGTGGTTTTCTCTTGGTCCTCGGGTGCTATTGGAATTTGAAAATATCCGGAAAATCCATCTAGAAAACAATAGTAACTATTTCCGGCTAATCTTTCCAACATTTGATCTATGAAAGGTAAGGGAAAGTGATCTTTTCTGGTGGCGTCATTTAATTTTCTATAATCAATACACACACGCCATCCTGTTACAGTCCTAGTAGGAATAAGCTCATTTTTCTCATTTGTAATGACAGTCATGCCACCCTTCTTAGGCACGCATTGAACTGGGCTTACCCATGGACTATCAGAGATTGGATAAATTAGACCTGCGTCTAGCAGTTTAATAATCTCTTTCTTAACTACATCTTGCATATTAGGATTTAGTCTTCGTTGGCGTTGCACATACGTTTTATGACCTTCTTCCATAAGGATTTTATGTGTGCAATATGAAGGACTTATTCCTTTAATATCATGAATCTTCCATACAATGGCTGGTTTATGAGCTTTCAACACAGAAATGAGTTGTGATTTCTCATTTTCAGTAAGAGAAGACGATATTATTACAGGTAATTCAGATTCACCATGTAAATAAGCGTATTCCAAATGGTTTGGAAGTGGCTTTAACTCTAATTTCGGAGGTTCTTCTATCGATAATTTGTATCGATATCTGTCTTCTTCTTTTAGCATTTGAATTTCTTCTGTTGTTGGTTCATATCCATTAGCTATTAGTGTAGCTAACATTTCAGCTTCATCAATTGGTTCATTACCTTCTCCTAAAGAACATTCTCCTGTTCCTTGTAATTCTGGAAATTCTTCTAATAATTCTGCATGTGCATCTATAGTTTGAATATAATAACATGTATCATCTGCAGATTGTGGTTGTTGCATTGCTCTATCAACTGAAAAGGTAACACTCTCATCCTCTATACTTAGGGTCAATTTCTTACCGAACACGTCTATCATTGCTTTAGCCGTGTTTAAGAATGGTCTTCCTAATATGAGAGGAACTTGAGAATCTTCTTCCATGTCCAAAACAACAAAATCTACTGGAAATACTAAAGTGCCAACTTTAACTAGCATGTTCTCCATTATCCCTCTAGGATATTTTATTGATCTATCGGCTAGTTATATGTTTATTCTGGTTGGTTTCAATTCTCCAAGGTCTAGTTTAGTGTATAGTGAATACGGCATTAAATTTATACTAGCACCTAAGTCTGCCAATGCTTCTATTGAACTAAGACTACCCAGAAAACATGGAATTGTGAAACTTCCTGGATCAGATAGTTTTTCTGGTATCTTATTCAACAGCACTGCAAAACAATTAGCATTCATAGTAACAGCCGAGATTTCTTCCATTTTCTTTCTATTTGAGATTAGATCTTTCAAGAATTTAGCATATCTAGGCATTCCTGAAATCACATCAATGAAAGTAAGATTTACATTTATCTGTTTAAACATATCCAAGAATTTGGATTGCACGGCTTCAAGTTTCTCTTTCTTCATTTTACTCGGGTAAGGAAGTGGTGGTTGGTATGGTTTAACATAAGGTTTAGCCTTAACTGTGTTATCTTCATTAACCTTTTCAACTACCGGTTCTTTTTCCTTATCTTGATTAGGTTGTGGTTCTTGTGGAGTAGGAATAGCTTCATCAGAAGTTACAGGTATTTCAGGTGGTTTAAGTGTTGTACCACTTCTTGTGGTAATGGCTTTAGCTGTTTCATTCCAGGGGTTAGCATTTGTATCACTAGGTAGACTTCTCGGTTTTCTTTCACCTATTAACCTTGCTAGGTTACTTACTTCTTGTTCCAGATTTTGAATAGAAGCTTGTTGATTTCTAAATGCTTGAGCATTTTGTTCATTAGTTTGTTTTTGAGATGTGAAAAACTGCGTTTGAGTTTCAACTAGCTTCGTCATCATATCTTCTAAATTCCGCTTTTTATCATCGGTTTGTTGTGGTGGTTTGTTTTGAAAATTAGGTCTTTGCTGATTGTAATTATTATTAGATACTTGTTGATTGCTAGGACCTTGTTGGTTGTTGTATGGAATATTTCGGTTATAATTCTGGTTTTGATTGTAAATTGGTCTTGGCGGTTGATAATTATTCTGATAATTATTTCCAGGCCTTTGGTTTATGTATGAAATATTCTCTCTTTGTTCCATTGTTAATTCAATACTGAGACAATCTTTTGTCAAATGTGGTCCTCCACACTGCTCACAACTAATTCGTATTGAGTGAATATCTTTAGTCATCTTTTCCATTCGTCTCTCCACAGCATCTATCTTTGCGGAAATGGAATCTAAGTCATGGCTAGAATCGGCTCTAGCTGCTTTAGATGATCTAACGATATCTTTTTCTTGGTGCCACTCATGTGAGTGGGAAGCAGTGTTATCAATAATTTTGTAAGCATCAGTTTCGGTTTTCTTCATAATAGAACCACCAGCTGCTATATCTATGTCTTTCCTTGTAGTGATGTCGCATCCTTGGTAGAATATTTGTACTATTTGACAGGTGTCTAAACCATGTTGCGGACATCCTCTTAACAACTTTCCATATCTAGTCCATGCCTCATATAGAGTTTCATTCGGTTTCTGTGTGAACGTAACAATTTCTGCTTGAAGTCTTACGGCTTTAGATGCAGGAAAGAATTGTTTAAGAAATTTGTCAACTAAAACATCCCATGTATCAATCGCCCCTTCAGGTAACGATTCCAACCAATCTTTGGCTTCTCCCTTTAAAGTCCAGGGAAATAACATGAGATATATCTGTTCATCCTCCACTTCTCGGATTTTAAATAGTGTGCAGATCCTATTAAAGGTACGTAGATGTTCATTTGGATCTTCCTTCGGCGCACCACTAAATTGGCATTGATTTGTCACGATGTGTAGAATTTGTCCTTTGATTTCATAATCTGGCGCATTAATGTCTGGATGAGTAATTGCGTGACCTTGGCCAGTGCGTTTAGCTCTCATTCGGTCTTCCATACTTAAAGGTTCCAGATTCTCCATAATTGAATTTGTTGAATCGGAATCACTAGAGGATTCTGATTTAATGGTTCGTTCCTCAACAATCTCTGTTTGAATGATTGGTGGTTCCGGAGAAAAGTTTAGTGGTTCAGGATCTATGAACCGTTCCTGAATATTTTCCGGATTCTCAATTGTGAGGTCGGGTTCAAAAAATGGATTATTGGAAATTTGAACTGAAGTACTTGGTCGACTGGATGACGATTCTAAAGAAAAATCAACGGCGGTAATATTTGCTAAATGTCTTGATCTAGTTACAGGTGGTGAACGTACAAAATGTAACATCCCGCCTTTTTCTGTTTACTTTTCCGTTTAACTATTTAAGTTCCGTTATATGTTTATAACACATCCCGTTAATATGCGTTGAATTATCTCGTTTAGGTAATTCCCGCACCCGGTTTAAAGTTGAGGGACCAAACTTGCCAAAGGTTGAAACATTTGACTAGGTCAAAGAGTCAACCCTTATTCTCATCCATTCATTCATCTCTTTCATTTTACTACTTCACCTTTTCTCTCAAAACCCTCAAACCTTCAATCATCATCCAAATTCGTTCAAGAAGGATTCGATCAAAACAAATTGCATATTTGAACTCCTCGTGATCTCCTCTTCGTTTCCATACCGATTTCATCAATTTTGGGTAACTTTCTAAAATCACTAATTCTTGTGTTCTTGAGATTTTTAAGTTATAAGGTTGTTAATTAGTGTCTATGGCTCGAGTCTAGTTTGTTTATGTGATTTGTATGCTCGTTTTTGATATTTTGATGTAACTAGTTCATATTGAAAGATGACATGCTTAATCTTGAAATTTGAGTGTTCATATGTTGTTTGATGCTAAGAGTTCATGTTTTAATTGTGTTTCTATTGTTACTAGCTTCATTATGATGTATAGTTTGATTAATGAAACCTCCTAAACTTGATTATGAAATTTGGTGAATTTAGGTTAAGGTTTCATGAACTTAAAATGGACTTTTAATGATTTGAATGACATGGAATGTTAGTTGTAAGTGGAATTTTGATTAATGAAAAGTGCTTAGTTATGTTCCTTGTCAAATTACCTTTCCGATGATATAAGATACATATCTTGATTGTTTGCGGGTCATGAAATGTGTTGGTTTGTGTTTTGATTCGTGCACTTAGGAAATACAGCAAACAGGGCCTGGAAACCCCCTTGGACGCCGTCCAGATACTGGGGACGCCGTCCCACCTTTTGAACCTGGACGCCGTCTAGCTTCTCAGGACGCCGTCCCACCCTTAAAACCTGGACGCCGTTCAGCTATATGGGACGCCGTCCCGTTTGCCTAAAACTGGCTGTTTGCTTGACCTTTTGACGAAAAATGTTTGGCGTGTTCTAGACCTCCAATTTACATGTAACTTGTTTTAAAATGCTTATATATGAATAACTAGCATAGAAAATTTGTCCGAGACCCGACCCGAACGTGTTGACTTTTTATTGACTTTGACCGACCAAAGTTTGACTTTTTGTCAAACTTAACCAAATGATTATGCAACCCTCCTAACTTGTTTATATACTTGTACCTTGCATGAAACTTGAAAATTTGATTGCACATGCTACATAATCGAGTCGTATTGAGCCATAGGACTAATAGAACATCTTTGACCCTTCGTGACTATCGTTATTGATACAACCTATTTGTTTAGGTCAAGACTAGCATTGTTCTTTGCACACGTTACTTGTCGAAGTACTTTTTGGTTCGTGCATACAAGGTGAGATCATAGTCCCACTTTTACTCTTTTTGAACTTACTTTTGGGATGAGAAAACATAAACGTTCTTTTAAACTACGTGAACACAAGTACAGGAAAAACAAACATTCTACATACGAGTTTGAACACAAATCCTCAATTCGATTATCATTAGTTACATCAGATGGTGTAAGCGAGAACTTATGTTATATGGCCATATGGGTTTGACAAACCCTCACTTCGGACGGTTCGCTACCGTCTACGGGTGAAATATATTTTCGGGAAACAGTGTATGTTCTAACACTATTATTACGGGGTTCAACGGACGGAATGTTAAGCTTTGATAATTGAGTGCTCGTGAATATTAACTTTTAGAATGTACTATGACTTTATCGATGTTGCAAATCTTGTGGTTCAACTTACTTTTACTCACTTACTTATTTAAACCTATGATTTCACCAACGTTTTCGTTGACAGATTCTCTATGTTTTTCTCAGGTCCTTGAACTTAGGTGATATATGCTTCCGCTCATACTTTTTGATACTTGCATTGGATGTCGAGTATACTTGCATACGTGGAGCATCTTTTTGACTACTTTTAATCGTGCCGCACGTGTTTCATACAAACTTTAAACATTGTTATGTACTTGTTATGGAAACTACTTTTGTAAACTTTGAAACACCCTTATTTATGAAATGAATGCGACATACTTTTCGGTCAAACTTTGTTATAAAGACGTACGACCATGTAATGGGACCATATGTAGATGACGCCGTCATTTGACGATTTGTCGGGGTCGTTACAAGTGGTATCAGAGCTTTGGTTGTAGGGATTTAGAGTTCATTGGTGTCAACCCCGAATCATAGGGTACATTGGTGAGTCTAGACTACAACCGGCATATAGACTTGACATAGGAATTACCTGACAAATTGTGCATTTATACTCTGACTCTTCTACTCATATCTACTCTTATTCTATCTAAATCTTGCGTTATATAATTTAATTGACACGCCACCTTAACTATATGATGTAATGTCGAATGCACATATGAATTAGGGTAATATAATTCCCGGAAATTTATATTACGGTGACTCATATGAACATACCGACATTATGACATAAAGAATTTAAGGCGGGTCAAGGATAATTTTCTCTCTATCTTTATCCCATATCACGGTTAGTATTATTTAGAATACTAACCAACGGTATTCTTTTGTTTTGAAGGAACAATGGCTCCTTGCCGTGTACGACGCAATGAAACTCCCGAACAAGCCTTACAACGCATGATAGCTACCGCCGTGGATGCGGCCATGGCCGGTCACTCGTCTAACAACAACAATAACACCAACCACAACAACAATAACCAAGGAGCCGGTAACTCTAGCGAAGGGTGCTCCTACAAAGCTTTCATGGGGTGCAAACCTCACACTTATGATGGAACCGGGGGACCGGTTGTGCTTACTCATTAGTTTGAACAAACCAAGGCCGTTTTTAGCATAAGCGGTTGTCGGGATCAAGACAAGGTCAAATACTCCACCCACACTTTCTCCGGAATTGCTCTAACATGGTGGAACACCTATGTTCAATCGGTGGGTACCGATGAAGCTCATGCCCTCTCTTGGGCCGATCTAAGGGAAAAGATGATTGTTGAATATTTTCCGCGCGAAGAAACCCGAAAGCTTGAGGAAGAACTAAGAGCTTTGAAACCGGTCGGAAACGATCTTAAAGCTTATAATCAACGCTTCGCCGAACTATCCTTGATGTGTCCTAATCTTGTTAACCCCGAATCTCAAAGGATTGAGCTCTACATGCTCGGTCTTCCAAAAAGCATCAAACAAGGGGTGATGTCATCCAAACCCGCTACTCATCAAGCCGCTATGAACATGGCCCGTCAATTAATCGAAACGGTTGACGAAATCGTAGTGCCGGCTCCTAAGGCCGAGGACAAGTCGGGTGGAAACAAAAGGAAATGGGAAGCCACTCCATCAACCAACTACAACAACACCTTCACCAAAAAGCCTTTCAACAACGACGGCAAGAAGGGTTATGTCGGAAACTTACCTTTTTGCAACAAATGCCACAAGCATCATCACGGCGAATGTAACAAGCTAGTTTGTCACCGTTGCCAAGGTGTTGGTCATAGGGCCAACAATTGCACAAGCGCCGCCCCCGTTGCTCGAAAGGGGCCCAATCCTCCAAAAACGGTCACTTGTTACGAATGTGGCCAAACGGGCCATTATAAGAACGAATGCCCGAAAAAGAAAGCCAACCCCAACAACCGAGGCCGAGCCTTTAACATCAACACCGAGGAAGCCCGAGATGACAATGAACTAGTCACGGGTACGTTTCTTCTCAACAACTCTTATGTTACTTGCTTATTCGATTCGGGTGCCGATAAATGTTTTGTGTCTAAGACTTTGGCTCCTACCCTTTGCACTCCACCACACCCTTTAGATACTACTTATTCCATCGAAGTGGCCGACGGAAAACTCTTAAGTGCCGACACATATTACCGGGGGTGTACTTTGAACATTTTGGGTAAGGAATTTGAAATTGACTTGATACCCATGGAATTAGGGAGTTTTGATGTAATAATCGGTATGAATTGGATGGTCAAAAATAAATCTCACATTCTTTGCGATCTTCACGCAATCCAAATTCCTATCGAGAATGGTGAACCATTGATTGTCTATGGCGACAAAAATTGCACTGGACTCAACCTCGTTTCGTGCCTTAAAGTTCGAAAGCTACTTCGCAAGGGTTGTTTCGCGATTCTTGCTCACGTTAAGAAAGTCGAGGCCGACGAAAAGCGTATCGAAGATGTGCCAATTGTTAGTGACTTTTCCGATGTATTTCCCGACGAATTACCGGGTCTTCCACCTCATCGACCGGTTGAATTTCAAATCGATCTTATTCCAGGAGCCGCACCCGTAGCGCGTGCACCGTATAGACTCGCTCCATCCGAATTACAAGAATTACAAAGTCAAATCCAAGAGTTACTTGACCGTGGTTTCATTCAACCTAGCCATTCACCATGGGGCGCTCCGATTTTGTTCGTCAAGAAGAAAGACGGATCCCTACGAATGTGCATTGATTATCGTGAACTAAAAAAATTGACGGTTAAGAACCGATATCCTCTTCCTCGCATTGATGACCTCTTTGATCAACTACAAGGTTCTCGTGTATACTCAAAAATCGATCTCCGTTCGGGTTATCATCAACTAAGGGTTAAAGGGGAAGATGTCTCCAAAACCGCTTACCGGACTCGTTATGGTAGTTATGAATTCCTTGTCATGCCTTTCGGTCTCACTAACGCACCAGCGGTGTTCATGGATCTCATGAACCGCGTGTGCAAACCTTACCTCGACAAATTCGTTATCGTGTTCATCGATGATATTTTGATCTATTCTAAAAACGAAGAGGAACACAAAGAACATCTCCGACTCGTGCTCGAGCTCTTGAGAAAAGAGCAACTATATGCCAAGTTCTCCAAGTGTGAATTTTGGTTAAAGGAAGTTCAATTTCTTGGTCATGTTGTAAGTGATCAAGGCATTAAAGTCGATCCCGCAAAAATCGAAGCCATTAGTAAATGGGAGACTCCTACTACTCCTACTCAAATTCGTCAATTCTTGGGTCTCGCCGAATACTATCATAAATTCATCAAGGATTTCTCCCTAATCGCTCGTCCTTTAACCGCGTTAACTCACAAGGAACGAAAATTCGTTTGGACATCCGAACAAGAAACCGCTTTTCAAATCTTGAAAACTAAGCTAACCACCGCTCCTATCTTGTCACTTCCCGAAGGCAATGATGATTTTGTTGTATATTGTGATGCCTCGAAAAACGGTTATGGATGCGTATTAATGCAACGAAAGAAAGTCATTGCTTATGCCTCTCGACAACTCAAAGTCCACGAACGAAACTACACGACACATGATCTTGAACTCGGTGCCGTCATCTTTGCACTTAAGTTATGGAGACATCATCTTCTTGGTACCAAGAGTACTATCTTTACCGATCACAAAAGTCTCCAACATATCTTCGATCAAAAGCAACTAAACATGAGACAACGAAGGTGGATTGAGACCTTGAACGATTATAATTGCGAGCTTCGTTACCACCCCGGGAAGGCAAATGTAGTGGCCGATGCCTTAAGTCGAAAGGAAAGAGCGGTGCCTCTCCGTGTCCGAGCTTTGAATATCACTATCCACTCCAACCTTAATAGCCAAATTCGGGTAGCCCAAGATGAAGCTCTTAAGGACAACAACATCGCACGCGAACTTTTAAACATTCTCGTCTCCCGATTCGAAGTTAAGGAGACCGGACTTCGATATTACGCCGGAAAAATTTGGGTGCCTAGATATGGCGATCTACGAAACCTCATCCTAGACGAAACCCACAAATTGCGATACTCGATTCATCCCGGCGCCAATAAGATGTACCATGACCTTAAAGAATAATATTGGTGGCCGAACATCAAAAAGGAGGTTGCTAGATACGTCGCCAATTGTTTGACTTGCGCTAAAGTCAAAGCCGAACACCAAAGACCGTCCGGGTTACTTCAACAACCCGAGATCCCGCAATGGAAGTGGGAAAGGATCACGATGGATTTTATCACCAAACTACCGAAAACGTCGGGCGGTTATGATACAATTTGGGTCATTGTTGACCGTCTCACCAAATCCGCGCACTTTCTCGCCATGAAAGAAATCGACAAAATGGAGAAACTTGCACGACTTTACATTAAAGAGATTGTAGCCCGACACGGAGTACCGTTATCGATTATCTCTGATCGAGATGGTCGTTTCATTTCTAGATTTTGGCGTACGTTACAAGAAGCGTTGGGAACGCGTTTGGACATGAGCACCGCATATCATCCCCAAACCGATGGGCAAAGTGAACGTACAATACAAACCTTAGAGGATATGTTACGAGCCTGCGTTGTTGATTTTGGAAAAGCTTGGGACAATCACTTACCTCTCGCCGAATTCTCTTACAACAATAGTTATCACGCGAGTATTAAGGCCGCACCTTTTGAAGCGTTATATGGTCGAAAATGTCGTTCTCCTCTGTGTTGGTCCGAAGTGGGTGACGTGCAAATTTCCGGGCCCGAACTCATTCACGAAACGACCGAAAAGATTCTTCAAATCCGAGATAGGCTTCGGACGGCCCGGAGTCGTCAAAAATGCTATACCGACAAAAGACGCAAAGACCTCGAATTTCAAGTCGGTGACCGCGTCATGTTAAAAGTCGCACCTTGGAAAGGTGTCATCCGTTTTGGGAAACGTGGGAAACTAAATCCGCGGTACGTTGGTCCTTTCGAAATCTTAGAGCGTATCGGAACCGTTGCTTATCGTTTAAACCTTCCGCCTCAACTAAGCTCCGTCCATCCTACTTTTCATGTATCTAACTTGAAGAAGTGTCTCGCCGAGCCCGATATCGTCGTCCCTCTCGAGGAACTTACTATTAATGACAAACTCCATTTTGTGGAGGAACTGGTTGAAATTGTGGACTACGTCGAGAAGGAATTAAAACAAAGCCGGATCCCGATTGTTAAGGTCCGACGGAACGCCAAAAGGGGACCCGAGTCTACTTGGGAAAGAAAAGATCAAATGCGAAAGAAACACCCTCATCTATTCCCGGTCCCGGAAACGTCAGATTCCGAGGAAGAAACAACGACTACTACGCCTACCTAAATTTCGGGACGAAATTTCTTTTAAGGTGTAGGTAATGTAACATCCCGCCTTTTTCCGTTTACTTTTCCATTTAACTATTTAAGTTCCGTTATATGTTTATAACACATCCCGTTAATATGCGTTGAATTATCTCGTTTAGGTAATTCCCGCACCCGGTTTAAAGTTGAGGGACCAAACTTGCCAAAGGTTGAAACATTTGACTAGGTCAAAGAGTCAACCCTTATTCTCATCCATTCATTCATCTCTTTCATTTTGCTACTTCACCTTTTCTCTCAAAACCCTCAAACCTTCAATCATCATCCAAATTCGTTCAAGAAGGATTCGATCAAAACAAATTGCATATTTGAACTCCTCGTGATCTCCTCTTCGTTTCCATACCGATTTCATCAATTTTGGGTAACTTTCTAAAATCACTAATTCTTGTGTTCTTGAGATTTTTAAGTTATAAGGTTGTTAATTAGTGTCTATGGCTCGAGTCTAGTTTGTTTATGTGATTTGTATGCTCGTTTTTGATATTTTGATGTAACTAGTTCATATTGAAAGATGACATGCTTAATCTTGAAATTTGAGTGTTCATATGTTGTTTGATGCTAAGAGTTCATGTTTTAATTGTGTTTCTAGTGTTACTAGCTTCATTATGATGTATAGTTTGATTAATGAAACCTCCTAAACTTGATTATGAAATTTGGTGAATTTAGGTTAAGGTTTCATGAACTTAAAATGGACTTTTAATGATTTGAATGACATGGAATGTTAGTTGTAAGTGGAATTTTGATTAATGAAAAGTGCTTAGTTATGTTCCTTGTCAAATTACCTTTCCGATGATATAAGATACATATCTTGATTGTTTGCGGGTCATGAAATGTGTTGGTTTGTGTTTTGATTCGTGCACTTAGGAAATACAGCAAACAGGGCCTGGAAACCCCCTTGGACGCCGTCCAGATACTGGGGACGCCGTCCCACCTTTTGAACCTGGACGCCGTCTAGCTTCTCAGGACGCCGTCCCACCCTTAAAACCTGGACGCCGTCCAGCTATATGGGACGCCGTCCCGTTTGCCTAAAACTGGCTGTTTGCTTGACCTTTTGACGAAAAATGTTTGGCATGTTCTAGACCTCCAATTTACATGTAACTTGTTTTAAAATGCTTATATATGAATAACTAGCATAGAAAATTTGTCCGAGACCCGACCCGAACGTGTTGACTTTTTATTGACTTTGACCGACCAAAGTTTGACTTTTTGTCAAACTTAACCAAATGATTATGCAACCCTCCTAACTTGTTTATATACTTGTACCTTGCATGAAACTTGACAATTTGATTGCACATGCTACATAATCGAGTCGTATTGAGCCATAGGACTAATAGAACATCTTTGACCCTTCGTGACTATCGTTATTGATACAACCTATTTGTTTAGGTCAAGACTAGCATTGTTCTTTGCACACGTTACTTGTCGGAGTACTTTTTGGTTCGTGCATACAAGGTGAGATCATAGTCCCACTTTTACTCTTTTTGAACTTACTTTTGGGATGAGAAAACATAAACGTTCTTTTAAACTACGTGAACACAAGTACAGGAAAAACAAACATTCTACATACGAGTTTGAACACAAATCCTCAATTCGATTATCATTAGTTACATCAGATGGTGTAAGCGAGAACTTATGTTATATGGCCATATGGGTTTGACAAACCCTCACTTCGGACGGTTCGCTACCGTCTACGGGTGAAATATATTTTCGGGAAACAATGTATGTTCTAACACTATTATTACGGGGTTCAACGGACGGAATGTTAAGCTTTGATAATTGAGTGCTCGTGAATATTAACTTTTAGAATGTACTATGACTTTATCGATGTTGTAAATCTTGTGGTTCAACTTACTTTTACTCACTTACTTATTTAAACCTATGATTTCACCAACGTTTTCGTTGACAGATTCTCTATGTTTTTCTCCGGTCCTTGAACTTAGGTGATATATGCTTCCGCTCATACTTTTTGATACTTGCATTGGATGTCGAGTATACTTGCATACGTGGAGCGTCTTTTTGACTACTTTTAATCGTGTTGCACGTGTTTCATACAAACTTTAAACATTGTTATGTACTTGTTATGGAAAATACTTTTGTAAACTTTGAAACACCCTTATTTATGAAATGAATGCGACATACTTTTCGGTCAAACTTTGTTATAAAGACGTACGACCATGTAATGGGACCATACGTAGATGACGCCGTCATTTGACGATTTGTCGGGGTCGTTACACAAAAGGTGGTGAACGTCTTGCTCGGTGCATTCACTGAATATCCTATTAGTTTTTAAAAGGAAAGAAAAATTATAATAAGTTATCCAATCAATAGACTTTTCTGATTTTGCCCACGTTTTGAATAGCCAAAAGATGCAGCAGAGGGGCAGGATTCGTTTGGTCTCAATATAATTGAGGACTGTTTGGCTCCAATAACCCGGTCCACGTACAAATCCAACTATTACTACGAACCAGAAAATTTTTATGTCTATCAATTTAACCACTTAAAATAAATTTTCGTAATTTTAAGAAATTTAGATAAGAAGTAGAATAAAAATCTATGTCCTAAAACTTGAATAGCGAGAAATAAGAAAGAAAAAGAGTTTGTCGAAAAAGATCGAAAAAGAAAAATGGTTGAAAAATAAAAGGTGACGGAAAAATAAAAGAAACTTATAAAAATTAAAAATACTTGACTAACCTAACCTTATTACTACAACTAACTTAAAATTATAATCGCAAATTGAGATTACTAATTGGAATGATAATTGATACATAGGTAAAAGGTGTCTAAAAATATTAAAGCTTACAGGAAAAACTATATCCCAAATGGAAATAACTTAAAAAGAAACTAAAACTTAAAAAGGCGTCGCAAAATTCTAAAGCACCTAAATCTTAGTCTAAAGAAAAAGCACTTAAGGGATTTTACGGCAAAGCCTAAAAATCTAGAAGTAAAAATAACTATGGCAAAAACTATGTTTAAAACTAAATATGAGCTAAAAATACAAATATTATGCTAAAACGATTAAAAAGGGACAAAATATAAAAATATACAAAAAGTTGTAAAAATTACAATTTTTATAAAAATATTATTTTTATATTATTTATTTATTAAAACTATTAATTTTACAATTTAATAAAACTAATTAATACTAAATACATAAATTAAATAAAAAGTAAAAGTTAAAATAAAACTAATTATAATAATAATAATAATTAGGGTTAAATAATAATAATAATAATTAATTACCCCGTAATTAATTCAGTTTAGGGTTTCTGTCGCGTGTCAGGTTTTCTCCGCGAGTTGCGGTATTTAATGCATCAAACCCCGCGAGTCGCGGGGTTCAAAAATTCAACTCTGGTACAGTTTGAATTTGACGCGTTTTTTTCTTATTTATTTATTTTTTTTCTTCTGTTTTATTTTCTGTTTTTAATTTTTTTCTGTTTAAAAAAAAAATATGTGTATAATAAAAACTTATATTTAAAACTTAAATAAAAATAGAATTACTTTATAATTTTATAAATAAAAATCTTAAAACTAGATTTATATATATATATATATATTTTTTTTTTTTTTGTAGCGTTGCGCTTCCGGCTTTTAAGAGAGTCCCCGGCAGCGGCGCCAAAAATACTTGATGTTTTAGCAGAGTAGTATATAATAGTTATTAATTTTAGCAGGAAATACTATTAAATACGATACAATTTTACACAAGATATTTATTTATTTATAGAATAGATATACTTAAACCTTGCTACAACACTTATAGGCAGTGTACCTAATCGTACAGTAGTGTAGTTTTTAGTAAGTCCGGTTCGTTCCACAGTGAATCTTTTTAAACAAAGCTTAACGCTATATTAGTTTACTTTTATAAAAATATAAATATATATATATAAGTAATATTATTATTATAAAGGGGGGTTTTTACCGTTTAATGACCGGTTTGTCGATTTTAAAACTTTAGTCGCAGTTAAAACCAAATGTAAAATATTAAAAATAAATACAAGACTTAAATTAAAGTATAAAGTAAATAACGATAATGAAATTGCGAATAATAAAAGTGCGATAAAATAAACTTGCGATAATTAAAAAGTACGATAATTAAAAGTGCAATTAAATACAATAACAATAAAAATGCGATAATTAGAAGTGCAATTAAATATAAAATAAAGGAAATTAAATATGAAATAAAACAATTATGCTTATTTAAACTTCCGTAATCATGATGTTTGACGTGTTGATTTTAGTTTTATGCCCATGGGTTAATTGTCCTTTGTCCTGGATTATTTAATATGTCCGTCTGGTTTTTGTCCATAACAGTCCATCAGTCATAAATATAAAGTGCGAGTGTCCTCGTCAAATTATCCTTATACCCGAAGTTAAATATTCCAACTAATTGGGGACTTAAACTGTAACAAGATTTTAATACTTTGTTTAATAATTACACCAGGATGTCGACTGAGTGTAACCCAAGATTTTAATATTTTGTTATCAATTATACCAAGTGTCCTTGTACATAATTTCACCCCTGTTTTAATTATTCTAGTGGCTATTAATCCATTCCCGTGTCCGGTTAAATGAACGATTATTCGTACATATAAATACCCCGCCCATCGTGTTCGATTGAGTGTATATGGTAATTTATAGGGACGCCCAATTGTAAATCTTTATATTAACATTAACAAACTATCATTTAGTTAAACAAATATAAAGCCCATTAATAGCCCATAGTCTAATTTCCACAAGTGTCGTTCTTTTGTCCAAACCCCAATTATGATACAAAGCCCAATTACCCAATTTTAGTAATTAGCCCAACATCATGATTACTTCGGATTAAATAAGCATAATAATAACTTAGCTACGAGACATTAATGTAAAAAGGTTGAACATAACTTACAATGATTAAAAATAGCGTAGCGTTACACGGACAGAATTTCGACTTACACCCTTACAACATTCGCTAACATACCCTTATTATTAGAATTATAATTAAAATTAAAATATAAATTATAAATATATATATATATATATATATGTTACGTATGAATGAGGAGAAGAAAAAGATTATGATTTTACGATCAGAATGCGCGAGCTTTATAGGGAGTTTCTGAAATTGGGGCTCCGCGACTCGCGGCATTTTTGCCTTCAAACTCCGCGAGTCGCGGAGTTTGCTTTTACAGCTCAGAGGAGTTTGGCTCTTTGTTTATCGACGGTTTTAAATAAATATAATATATTAAATAATTATAAGAATTATTTAAATATTATATTATATTTATGTGCATAGTTGACTCATGTCCCAGTTCCGGATTTTCGAACGTCCTTGCGTACAATTTAATATCTTGTACTTTGCGTTTTGAATCTTGTACTCTTGTAATTTCGAGACGTTTCTTATCAATAATTGGAACCTCTTTGATTGTCTTTTGTACTTTTGAACTTTTTGGTCGTTTGCGTCTTCAATTCGTCGAATCTGTCTTTTGTCTTCACCTTTTAATATTTAAACGAATATCACTTGTAAATAGAACAATTGCAACTAAAAGCTTGTCTTTCTTGAGGAATAATGCTATGAAATATATGTTCGTTTTTAGCATTATCACATACAGAATATTAAGAGTAGTCAATAGTATCTCGTAGCATAATATGAACTCATTTATAAAAGCTTTTTCTTCATATTAGCGTTTTATAAGTTTAAATTCGGGTACTACCTACCCGTTAAGTTCATACTTAGTAGCTAATATACAATTCAACTACTACAATTTCATATGAAAAACTGATTATAATAATATATCACATACAAATATTCTTCAAACTTACAACTTCGCTATATTACATATAACATGAAATATAGTACACTATGATACATGACAGTTTTGAAGATAAATCTAGTTAATACGCAAGTTGTTCAGCAAAGGAAATAAAGACACGTAATTCATAAGTCCAGAAACAAGTCATGCATTCTGGTTTTACTAAGACGACTTCCCATCCTTGGTCTTGTGAAAAATAACCGTTATGACCGTTAGCTAGGCAGCATGTTGTAATGTCATCAAAAGGACGAGGGTTTCGTAATGTCCAACAGCCCCGTAATAATCTAAAAACCTTGTTTCTCACCCCAACTACTGAATCCGTCACTTGTGGGAAAGTTTAATTTAAAAGCTGCAATCCGATGTTCTTTTTCTCACTTTGGTAAGAAGCGAACATCACTAACCCGTAAGCATAACATGCTTCTTTATGTTGCATGTTAGAAGCTCTTTCTAATTCACGAAATCCTATGTTGGGATATGTTGAGCCAAAATAGGTTCTTAACCCGTAGCGTAAAATTGTATTTGGGTTCCCCGCATTTAATGCTTTAAAGAAAACACGACGTAACTTACGGTCTCCCCAATGTGATATACCCCACCTATCAAAGGAAAGCCTTTTATAAACTAAGGCATTTCTGGAAAGTCTTTCAAATGTTTGACAAGTTAATTTCGCCATAACTAAATGTGCCGATGAATTCTGACCAACTCTAGACAAGATTTCCTCAATCATATCCTCTGGTAGGTCTTTTAAAATATTCGGTTGTCTACCCTTAACGTCCATTTTGTTTTTATACTGTAAAATAGACAAGGATTAGATTCGTAAAAACAAACAATACAAGCAATTTTTACATAGAACATAAAAGTACAAGCACACTACAATACATTTATTACACAACATGCTCACACCCCTCTAATCTGAATCACTGGTTTCTTCTTCTTCGGACTTGGTTCTTTTTCCTAATCTTCTAGGGATATATGATGTTCCTCTAATACGAGTCATCATTTTCCACATTGGTTTAGAAAAACCTGGTGGTTTAGAGGTTCCCGAGTTATTGTCACAATATTGAAAATATGGGTGTTGACGGTACATATAAAGTTCATCGGGGTCGGAATCAGATTTCTCTATTTTGATGCCTTTTCCCTTATTATTTTCTTTTGCCTCATTAAATTGGGTCGGGGTAATTTCTATAACATCATCGGAATCCTCATCAGGATCCGATTCATCGAAAAATTGGTAATTTTCCCAATATTTTGCTTCCTTAGTGGAAACACCATTGACCATTATTAACTTTGGTCCATTGGTTGAGGATTTTCTTTTATTTGACCGGTTTTCTGTGGTTCCTACTATTCCCCCCTCCGGAACCTCTTCTTCTTCTGGTTCCTCTTCTTCTGGTTCCTCTTCTTCTGGTTCCTCTTCTTTCGGTTCTTCGGGAACTTGTGAATCTTGCCAATATATATTCGACTCTTCATTATTATTAGGTGAGTCAATGGAATTTGTGCTAGAGGTAGATATCTATCACACAATATCAAACATGTTAAGAGATTAATATATCACATAATATTTACATGTTAATAATATATAGTTTCCAACAAAAATGTTAAGCAATCATTTTTAAAGAAAACACAGTCGAAATCCAGACTCACTAATGCATCCTAACAAACTCGATAAGACACACTAATGTAAATTTTTTGGTTCTCTAAGACCAACGCTCTGATACCAACTGAAATGTCCCGTTCATATTGATTATAAACGTTCCATATTAATTGATTTCGTTGCGAGGTTTTGACCTCTATATGAGACGTTTTTCAAAGACTGCATTCATTTATAAAACAACCATAACCTTTATTTTATCAATAAAGGTTTTAAAAACATTACGTAGATTATCAAATAATGATAATCTAAAATATACTATTTACACACGACCATTACATATTGGTTTGCAATAGAAATATATTACATTGACATATGTTTCTTGAATGCAGTTTTTACACAATATCATACAAACATGGACTCCAAATCTTGTCCTTATTTTAGTATGCAACAGCGGAAGCTCTTAATATTCACCTGAGAATAAACATGCTTTAAACGTCAACAAAAATGTTGGTGAGTTATAGGTTTAACCTATATATATCAAATCGTAACAATAGACCACAAGATTTCATATTTCAATACACATCCCATACATAGAGATAAAAATCATTCATATGGTGAACACCTAATAACCGACATTAACAAGATGCATATATAAGAATATCCCCATCATTCCGGGACACCCTTCGGATATGATATAAATTTCGAAGTACTAAAGCATCCGGTACTTTGAATGGGGTTTGTTAGGCCCAATAGATCTATCTTTAGGATTCACGTCAATTAGGGTGTCTGTTCCCTAATTCTTAGATTACCAGACTTAATAAAAAGGGGCATATTCGATTTCGATAATTCAACCATAGAATGTAGTTTCACGTACTTGTGTCTATATTGTAAATCATTTATAAAACCTGCATGTATTCTCATCCCAAAAATATTAGATTTTAAAAGTGGGACTATAACTCACTTTTACGGATATTTCCTTCCTCGGAAATAAGACTTGGCCACGGATCGATTCACGAACTTATACAAATATGTACATATATATCAAAGTATGATCAAAATATAATTAAAACCATTTTTATTATGTTTTAAAGATTTGAGTGTATTAAGTCAGCTGTCCTCGTTAGTAACCTATAACTAGTTGTCCACAGTTAGATGTACAGAAATAAATCGATATATATTATCTTGAATCAATCCACGACCCAGTGTATACACGTCTCAGGCTAGATCACAACTCAAAGTATATATATTTTTGGAATTAACCTCAACCCTGTATAGCTAACTCCAACATTACTGCATATAGAGTGTCTATGGTTATTCCAAATAATATATATACATGGGTCGATATGATATGTCAAGATATTTGCATACGTGTCTATGGTATCCCAAGATTACATAATATATTAGAATACATGTATAATACAATATAAGTTAGCTAGGATATGATTTGTATAGATTTGTTAAACATTTCCCGTAGCTAAAAAGATCAAAAATATCCAATCTTGTTTTACCCATAACTTCTTCATTTTAAATCCGCTTTGAGTGAATCAAATTGATATGGTTTCATATTGAACTCTATTTTAAGAATCAAAACAGAAAAAGTATAGGTTTATAGTCAGAAATTTAATTTACATGTCAATTACAAAAGAGGTAGTCATTTCTGTCGAAAGAACGACATCTTGATGACCATTTTGAAAAACATACTTTCACTTTGAGTTTAACCAAAATTTTTGGATATAGTTTCATGTTCATATGAAAAATCATTTTTCCAGAAGAACAACTTTTAAATCAAAGTTTATCATAGTTTTTAATTATCCAAACCAAAACAGCCCCCGGTTTCACTACGACGGCGTATATCCGATTTTATGGTGTTCATCGTGTTTCCAGGTTTTAAATCATTAAGTTAACATATCATATGGATATAGAACATGTGTTTAGTTGATTTTAAAAGTCAAGTTAGAAGGATTAACTTTTGTTTGCGAACAAGTTTAGAATTAACTAAACTATGTTCTAGTGATTACAAGTTTAAACCTTCGAATAAGATAGCTTTATATGTATGAATTGAATGATGTTATGAACATCATTACTACCTCAAGTTTTCTGGATAAAACTACTGGAAATGAGAAAAATGGATCTAGCTTCAAAGGATCCTTGGATGGCTTGAAAGTTCATGAAGCAGAATCATGACACGAAAACAGTTCAAGTAAGATTTTCGCTCGAAATAAGATTGTTATAGTTGTAGAAATTGAATCAAAGTTTGAATATGAATATTACCTTGAATTAGAAAGATAACCTACTGTAAATAACAAAGGTTTCTTGATCTTAGATGATTACTTGGAATGGATTAGAAAACTTGGAAGTAAACTTGCAAACTTGGTAGTATTCTTGATTTTTATGAAACTATACTTATGGAATTTATGAAGAACACTTAGAACTTGAAGATGGAACTTGAGAGAGATCAATTAGATGAAGAAAATTGAAGAATTAAAGTGTTTGTAGGTGTTTTTGGTCGTTGGTATATGGATTAGATATAAAGGATATGAAATTTTGTTTTCATGTAAATAAGTCATGAATGGTTACTAATATTTTTGTAATTTTATGAGATATTTCATGCTAGTTGCCAAATGATGGTTCCCACATGTGTTAGGGGACTCACATGGGCTGCTAAGAGCTAATCATTGGAGTATATATACTAATAGTACATACATCTAAAAGCTGTGTATTGTACGAGTACGAATACGGGTGCATACGAGTAGAATTGTTGATGAAACTGAACGAGGATGTAATTGTAAGCATTTTTGTTAAGTAGAAGTACTTTGATATGTGTATTGAAGTCTTTCAAAAGTGTAAGAATACATATCAAAACACAACATGTATATACATTCTAATGGAGTCGTTAAGTCTTCGTTAGTCGTTACATGTAAGTGTTTTTTTGAAACCTTTAAGTTAACGATCTCAATTAATGTTGTTAACCCAATGTTTATTATATCAAATGAGATGTTAAATTATTATATTATCATGATATTATGATGTATGAATATCTTTTAGTATGATATATACATTAAAATATCGTTACAACGATAATCGTTACATATAAGTCTCGTTTCGTAATTCTTGAGTTAGTAGTCTTGTTTTTACATATGTAGTTCATTGTTAACACACTTAATGATATATTTAAATATCATTTTATCATGTTAAATATAGTGTATCAATATCTTAATATGATACATATGTATTTAGTAGACGTTATCATAACGATAATCGTTATATATATCATTTCGAGTTTCTTAACTTAGTAATCTCATTTCTTATATATATCACACATTGTTAATATACTTAGTGAGATAATTACTCATCATAATCTCATGTCAAAAATATATATATGTCTATATATACCACAACATGTAGTTTTTACAATTTTGTAACGTTCGTGAATCGCCGGTCAACTTGGGTGATCAATTGTCTATATGAAACTTATTTCATTTAATCAAGTCTTAACAAGTTTGATTGCTTAACACGTTGGAAACATTTAGTCATGTAAATATCAATCTCAATTAATATATATAAACATGAAAAAGTTCGGGTCACTACATAGTTTAAGTATAACAGTAATGTAGCGTTTCAAAATAGTATGTAAAGTATATGTTTAACCGTGGGCACTTGGTAACTAACTTAACGTTTAAAACCCCCTGAAAGTACACTTGGCGAGTGCGTATGTTTACGAAGTATTAAACACCCGTTAAATGCTAGCGCTACTAGCCCGAGTGGGGATGTCAAACCCTATGGATCCATATCTAAGATTCGCGTTCACCGGTTCAAAAACCAATGACTAAACGTTACTGAGCTAAAGGGAATGTTTATGCCGTTGTATAACCCACACATATATAAAGTTTAAGTACTCGTGCCTAGTATTTAAAACATAAAATGCGCATGTGTTCTCAGTTCCCAAAATAGTTAAAGTAAAAAGGGATGCTATAACTCACAGTGGTAAAGTAGTAGTAAAGTTGAGTCGGGAAGTAAGCAAGTATGTAGGTCCGGAAAGTCCTCAACCTAAGTAAAATATTACTAAGTCAGTAAATCGTCCCAATAGGTTTAAATGTATGTAAATTAGGTCTTAAGGGTCATCATCAAACAAAAAGTATAAAGTAAGTTTCGTTCTAGAAAAGAGTTTAAAACAAAGGCTGACTTCGATCAGTCACCACGGCCTCTATACCTACTGAAATAAGGTGAGACCAGTGGCCATGGCTCTGTATATAAGTCCTTTAGTTGCAGTAAAAATTCCAGAACCAAACGCGTCTTCGTTTGACCGTGGCGACGGTTTAAGTGCGAGTAGTTCAGAATTTTCAGCACAACGTTAAAGGGACATAGTGACGTTCGGAGGGCCATAGATCCTAAACCGTAACTCGGATTAAGATGAGTCTTAAGCAAAAAATTATCTACTCGAACAGAAATAACTGAAAATCAACTTTACAGTAGCCCAGGTATTCTGATCAGTTCCATAAAACAGTAAACAGTAGGTTCCGATGAGTTCTTGGTGCTTGACGTTCATCACGGTTCTCATCCTTGATGCATATAGCTTCAAGTGTACAACTGGTTAATGTGTTTACGTCATCTTTACCAAGTTTTGACCATTATAACACAAGTGTAAGTCTAAGATAAGTGGCACAACTCAATTAAGTGTTGCAAGTAGTTTGATGAACCAAAGTTACATCAAGATCTTAGATCCGACACATACATGAACTCTAAAAGTAATATCGAACTACAAACTTGAAAGTAAACTAACTAATAAAGATCTTAAGTTGTAGAACATAGTTCTTAGTTAGATCTTGAAGATCTAAGACCCAAAAGTCTTGATCTAAAGTTACTAAGTTAAATCCTAAGTAATAACACTTGAATCTTTACTTTAATGAAACCATAAGCTATAAAACTTAGATTTTCGTCTTGTAAAGTATATGTAAGCTTATGAGCTCTTGATTATGACAAAATAAGTAGACCATAAGCTATAGAAACTTAGATCTTTCATAAGTATGTGAAGTTATAACTAGAAAGTTAAACTTCCATGTTCTTGAAATTATAAAGTTAATTTTAGTTCAAGAAAGTATGAGATCAAGATTAACTTGTAATACTTGACCATTTAACCACAATTACGAATTGAACAAGTACAAGAAATGAAGTAATAAACTAAATAAACAAGTAACAAGTTCATGGTTGTTCATACTTTAAAGATTCAAGCCAAGGTCTTGATCTTTAAGAAAGTAAACCTTAAGTTTACAAACATGAATTCAAGTAATGACTTTTACAATACATGAACCTTTAATCTTTCAAAACATTAGATGTAGAACATAAACTAGAAAGTTTATGTTCTTGTATGTTCTTGTATGAACAAGATAAAATGAAGAACAAACTAGAAAGTTTGGTTCTTAACAACATGTAAGTAAACAACTACAACAACTACAAGTAAGTAAACAAGTAAAAGATGATGATGATGTGAGTCGTTGCTATGGTTTTTATGAAGAAAAGAGGAAGAAAAAGAAGCCTTGTTACTTACAATAATGGAGAGAAATGTTGAGAGAAAAATGAGAAGTAAGTTTGTGTGTGTGAAAAGTGAAATGAACTAATGAATACAAGTGAGTAAGTAATACAAAAAAAAAAATTTGAATCCCTCCTTAACCCCACCATGGCCAACGGTTTGCATCAAAAAGGGGGAAGGGAAAATCTCCACAAGTCTCTTGCATGTATTTAACTTAAAAGTTGGTAATAAGGTATGTTTGCATGGGAATAAGGTGTAAGTAACTTGTAACTAGATTCCATAAGCACTTACTAACTAGTTAAGCCTTAATGTAATACTTACATGAAAGTAATGGGCTAATTAATCCATTAAGTGTGTAGGGTGGGCTTCTAAGTCCAATAACATTAATAAAAGCCCAATTCAAGTAATTAACAAACTAATCCAATAAAGCCCAAGTAATTAACTAGTAACCTTAGTTAATCAAAAATGATTAATAAAAATTAATCATGAATGTAAATAATATCCGGAATATTATTCGTGAAAACTTCGTGTGTCACAAAGACGTGTCGGGCATTTAAAAGTCATGTATGGTAACATGTAAATGTATAGAAATACATCCATTAAATCACAAGTATTAATAGTAATCATTATTAATTAAAGATGGAAAAACCAGGGTCGTTATATTACCCACCTGTTAAAGAAAATTTCGTCCCGAAATTTTAAGTTGAGGTAGATGGAGGAGTCGGGAAAAGGTGAGGATACTTCTGCATCATTTGATCCTCTCGCTCCCAAGTAAACTCAGGTCCTCGTTTGGCATTCCACCGTACTCGGACGATCGGAATCTTGTTGTGTTTCAATGTTTTGACCTCACGGTCTATAATTTCAACAGGCTCTTCCACGAAGTAGAGTTTGTCGTCAATCGTAAGTTCCTCCAAAGGTATGACATGTTCCGATTCAGCAAGACACTTCTTCAAATTCGACACGTGGAAGGTAGGATGAACTGAGCTCAATTGTGCTGGAAGATCCAAATGGTAAGCAACGGGTCCAACACGTTCCAAGATTTTGAAAGGACCAATGTATCGTGGGTTTAACTTTCCACGTTTTCCAAAAAGGATTACACCTTTCCAAGGTGCAACCTTCAACATTACACGGTCACCGACGTTGAATTCAAAGTCTTTACGTTTACGGTCAGCATAACTCTTTTGATGATCACGGGCCGTCTTAAGTCTAGCTTGAATCTAGGCAACCTTCTCTGTTGTTTCATGGACTACCTCGGGTCCGGTGATTTGCTTTTCACCTAGTTCGGCCCAACAAATAGGAGATCGGCACTTGCGGCCATACAACGCTTCAAAAGGTGCGGCATTAATACTCGAGTGATAACTGTTGTTGTAAGAAAATTCGGCGAGTGGCAAATGACTTTCCCAGGACTTTCCGAAATCAATAACACATGCACACAACATGTCTTCTAAGGTCTAATCGTTCGTTGATGTGTGCGAGGTGGTGTATAAAATACTATTAATTTTTACAAGAAAATACTATTAAATACAATACAATTTTACACATGTTATTTATTTATTTATAGAATGGATATACCTAAACCTTGCTACAACACTTATAGGCAGTGTACCTAATCGTACAGTAGTGTAGTTTTTAGTAAGTCCGGTTCATTCCACATGGATCTCTTAAACAAGCTTAACGCTATATTTTTAAAAACTATATTTATAAAAATACAAATATATATAAGTAGTATTATTATTATAAAAGGGGGTTTTTACCGTTTAATGACCGATTTATCGATTTTAAAACTTAAGTAGCAGTTAAAACCTAATGTAAAATATTAAAAATAAATACAACTTAATTTAAAGCGTAAATTAAATAACAATAATGAAATTGCGATAAATAAAAGTGCGATAAAATAAAATTGCGATAATTAAAGAGTACGATAATTAAAAGTGCAATCAAATATAATGACAATAAATAAAAGTGCGATAATTAAAAGTGCAATTAAATATGAAATAAAAGAATTATGCTTATTTAAACTTCCATAATCATGATGTTTGACGTGTTAATTTTTAGTTTATTCCCATGGGTTAATTGTTCTTTGTCCTGGATTATTCAATATGTCCATACGGATTTGTCCATAATAGTCCATCAGTCATAATCATAAAATGCGGAAGTCTTCGTCAAATTATTCTTATTCCCGAAGTCAAATATTCCAACTAATTGGGGATTCGAATTGTAACAAGGTCTTAATACTTTGTTTAATGAATACACCAGGTTATCGACTGTGTGTAAACTAAGGTTTTACTACTTTGTTAACAATTACACCAATTACCCTTGAATGTAATCCACCCATGTTTTAACAAGTCTATTAACTATTAATCCAGTTCCGTGTCCGGTAAAATGAACAATTATTGGTATTTATAGATATCCCGCCCACCGTGCCCAGTCAAGCGTATGTGGTTATATATAAATACGTCAAATTATAAGTCTATATATTAAATTAATGAGGTATCATTTAGTTAATATAAAGCCCATTAATAGCCCATAGTCTAATTTCCACAAGTGTCGTTCTTTTATTCAAACCCAATTATGGTACAAAGCCCAATTACCCAATTTTAATATTTAGTCTAACATCACGATTACTTCGGCTTAAATAAGCATAATAATAACTTAGCTACGAGACATTAATGAAAATAATTTAAACATAACTTACAGTGATTTATTAATAGCGTAGTGTTACACGGACAGAATTTTGACTTACACCCTTACAACATTCGCTAACATACCCTTATTATTAAAATTAAAATTATAATATATATTTATTTATTTAACGTTGAGAGAAGAGAAGAATAAGATGGTTATAAACTGAGCCAAAACTGCGAAATTTATAGCATGTGGCCCTCTACTATACACCATGCGATCGCATGGAAAATGTACTTCCAGGCCATGCGATCGCATGGCCACTTTTTCCAGCTCACATGAGCTTGTTTCTATCTTGCCGACGGTTTTAAATATATTATATAATATATAAATAATTTTAAGAATTATTTAAATATTATATTATATTTATGTGCATAGTTGAGTTGTAATTTTTAGTCCGTTGCGTCGAGCGTTGAGAGTTGACTTTGGTCCCGGTTCCGGATTTTCGAACGTCCTTTCGTACAATTTAATATCTTGTATTTTGTGTTTTGCGTCTTGTACTCCTGTAATTTTGAGACGTTTCTCATCAATAATTTGAACCACTTTGATTGTACTTTGTACTTTTGAGCTTTTTGGTCGTTTGCGTCTTCAATTCGTCGAATCTGTCTTTTGTCTTCACCTTTTATTATTTAAACGAATATCACTTGTAAATAGAACAGTTGCAACTAAAAGCTTGTCTTTCTTGAGGGATAATGCTATGAAATATATGTTCGTTTTTAGCATTATCAAATATTCCCACACTTGAGCGTTGCTTGTCCTCAAGCAATATAGTCTTGAAATAAAAGTACTAGAATCACTTCTTTATTCTTCACACTTTGTACATCAGTGATTTCTATACATCGGTATGAACAATGGTAGTAACGATGTGGTTTACAGTCCCACATGACTATGAAAATTTAGATCCTTAAGGAATTTGGATCTTTATAAAAACGTTTGATCTTTTGAAAATACGATCTATCTTTTACCCTAGATAAGTTTTCCAGAATAACCCTTCACCGGTGTTTGCAAATTGTTTTTGTGGGTTTGGTGGGTTTCATATTTGAAAATTTTAGCTCAAAACTTATGGTTTTGTGCCACCCACTAGCTAACCTTGTATTGGGAAAGCAACACGTCCAGTATACTTGCTCCGTATATTACCTTTCGGTAAACTACCGTCCGGTCGTAAAGGAAAGCGTTGAACAAGCAACTGTTAAGGCAATGTTCCCTGACATTCTTTTAATTATGGTTTATAACGTGTCGGATGCAATTACTATCCTTTGTAGGAGCAATAGTAAAGCTCACCCTATAGTTTTTTTCGGTCTGGCACAAGGTCCCGTCTTTGACCATACTATGCAACCACCGTTCTTACGGTTGACACCCGATTTGGTTCAGGTGACCTAATGAATTCCAAGTGAATTCCTAGGATTTTACGTTCAATGGTAATGAACGCATTAAAAATGGGTTTTCAGAAAACAAATCGGTTTGTAATTTGATCAAAATATTTTCTCGTTCAAGCTCGAGTTTAGATATCATCGAATTTTATGAGTTTGTAATTCTCAATCTTTAAGGTCAATCTCTAGGATTGAGTAATATCAGTCTTAAAAGCTGATTTTTGATCTTTAAGGAGATTATCCTTTCTGGGGGTCTGATTCATTAGTCTTATCAAGCTAATTTGCACGGCGTCCTCCCCATTTTACGAGACAGATCCTCTCATGGTTAGGATAAGTCTGACCACTTGGTGACCCTATTTGATGCTGAGGTCCGTGGATTTCCTGCTGATTTTAGTGATGACTTTTCTAGATTTTTCGTCAACCTACAACTGGTCTGGACGACAACTTCATGACCTAAATCAAGAAGCGCGTGTCTTTTTCGGAAGACTTTACTTCCTTTTAATGATGGAATTGATTCATCGTGTAGATCCATCTTTCTTCCAAATATATTATAGTAAATAGGGTAAAACTGATAAAATTGTCCAAAACAAAAGTATCTTCAGTTATTTGTACAAAAATATGTGATATATGTTCAAAATAACTTGGTAAATTTTTCCCACACTTGACTTTTATTTTCCTTTTTATTGTCCTCTATTCCATTTTAAATGAATTCTAACATTTTGGGTTATTTCTCAATTTATGTCCTTTCCGAGGTAACAATAATTTCGGTGTTAACACCTAATTTTATCGTTCATAAATATGTATAAACATGATTTTGAAATCATTTAATTGAAAATTTTGAAAAATTTTACTAGAATTGGGTAGTCAGTATATAAGACTATGGCTGTTCTTTATTATCAGAGAGCACTAGATTCTAATACAACTACTGCGTTACTAGTATTTCTAATGGTATTTTTAATGGTAACCAAGTGTATAAGTCAAAAATTTTAAAAATCCGAAAGATTTTAACCCCTTCCCACAATTAAGATCTTGCAATGCCCTCATTTGCAAGAAATCGGTAACAATTTAAATTATTGAGGGTGATTAGCGTAGAAAAATGATTAAATTTTACCAAAATTTCCAAACATATTGGCGTTTGTTTGTTGAATGATAAATGATGTACATCATTTGTTCATTCCGTCTTGTTGTTACATCACATTTGTTTTTCGTTTTGTCGTCAAAAGTACTAGCTTTTGCTGAACTTAATACCAGTCTTTGAAAATGCGTTGTTTTACCCTGTTGTGTACAATTGACAATATACATACATACAAATATAAACAAGCATGGTAATTTGAAATGGGACTTAAAATCCCACTTTCAGATCAAATATGAAATATTAGTACCAAATAATAAAAATATTAAATACTACATTAATGTATCACAATATCATATGTTTAAACATAAATAAATAAAAATAATAAAAAGATAAAAATCATAAAAATCACCAACGGAACTATATCAATCTGGATAGGGGTTCCAGTTCATGTCATCGTCCGGGTTCCATGGTTGGTGATAGGTGTACTGGTAGGCCTGGTTAGGGTCATAGAGAGTATATGGTGGTCTCATCTCGGGCTGGTGTGGAGGATAGTAAGCGGGTTGGGTCGGTACGTAATGATCCTGAGGTGACAGCCGGCTCATAATCTGATGCTGATGATTGTCCCATCTATCATGCTGTCGTTGCCTGGAATGCTCGTAATCATTCCGTGCTTGCCACTGCTCCATCCAACGAAATCTCTCCGCGTTTGTCATATCTACCTCATCTACACGCTAGTAGACATCAGTCATAGCCTCCCGAATGACATCCCTAATGTCATCCGCTTCCTCCATTTCCTCGTCTGAACCTCTCTCTACCTGAGGATGATTACCTTCATAGGGTACTGGCTGATTACTTCTACTCTTTAATACCTTAGCACCCTCATAAACCCTCAATCCTAAAAGCTCAACCTGTTCCCTACATTCCAAAAGTGGACCCCCTTGGTCCCTATCTACACCCAAATACTCTTCAATGAGAGTAACAAAAATACCTCCTCCTATTATCCCCCCTTCCTGTATTCCTTCCACCATCTTAGACAAATAAAAACCAACACAGTAGGGGATATTAACAAAGCTTCTTGGGTCTTGAAATACACTTTAGGTAAAATAAATCATGTAGGGTCATTTTCTCCTTGTTGTGACCTCTCTGTGTAATCGAGTTAGCCAGAAATCTATGAATTATACGAAGCTCGGCTTTGTTAATATGTAAGTAGGAGTGTTTTCCTCCCAGTGTAAAAACATTATAGTTTGACATATGCCTCCAGACGGCGTTAGCGTCAAAATTCCTATCTATCCTTTCACCACGATAAATCAAATTCATACAATCGGGTAGTAGCAATTCACTAGGAGTGTAAATCTGTAATGCCCTGGCCATGTCCAGCATGGACATCCTGTATATCCTACAGCCAAGTATAAACCTAAGAAAACTTCTATCATCTAACCTATCTACATCTGCATTTAATGCTATAGTACTCATAAGCTCAATACACCATTCCTTATATACAGGTCTACGAATGGTGAATAGACGTTCCCAATCGGTAAAAGAAGAACTGCCATACCTTTGGATCAGATGCTCCCTAACTAAGTTAGCTAGTTGGACCCTTTCCAAAGGATCCCAATTTATTACCCTTGGCACTTCTACATTTTTTGGTAGCAGTTTGAATTTGTTACTTTGATATGCCGGGTAATCCCTCCAGCTTCTATCAAATCTCAGATTAGGATGCAACGTGTGTTCAGGAATCGTTGGGTATTCTACTGGTGGATGTATCGGAAATACTATAAAGGCATTAACAAATTGTAGCGGATCATAATAAGGTACATGTTGATCAGGCTGATGTTGTTGTTCCTGTTGTGGTTCTTGTTCAGGTTCTGGCTCGTATTGCGGCTCATATTCTGGTTCAGGTTCTTGTTGTGGTTGTCTAGATGATGATGAAGCACCAGCAGTATCGGTTTTCTGCAAAACATATTAAACACAAAATTTATGCATCCAAATATGCATTAGTGTTAGTAAAATAATAAATTGAAACAATTACAATAACATGTTAAATCAAAATTAAACTTATACACATTTTCACAATTTTTACAATTCTACACTTTTTCAAATAAGCATATATGAAAATGTATACAAAGTTCATAAGCATTTAACTCAAATAACATTTCAAAATAGTCATTACTAGCAATTAAACAAGTCTCAAATGGTAATTATATCAAATTGATCAAGTTCATGAATTTTGTACCTAAAAAGTCCACTTTAATTCTCAAAAATCATGTTTAGGATCAAAGTTTGGATCATTTAACTACCTAAACATGTTACACTACTTAATTTAGCAATAATTCATGACAAAAATCGGCCATAACCTGTTTATATCAAAAAGTCCCAAATTGCTCAAGAACACAAACCCTAGATTTCTAAAATTTTTGAAGTTTTTGGCTTCAAATCATGTTAAATAGCATCAATCTAGGTTATACATACATAAAATACTAACAATTTAACACTAATTACACTATAAATTAACAAAATCAAATTAGGTAAAATATTGGTAATTATCACAAAAACTAGAAAATTTATGAGTTTAAGAGTGTAATTTTTACCTTTTTGTTGAAGAATCCGAATCGAGGCATGATTAGAGCAAGAAATTTGACGAATTACGGTGAAAATTTATGATTTGTAGAGATTATTTGGGTGTATTTTCGTGTGTTTTGTGTGTGTGTTTGTGAAGAGAGCAGAACAGACTGCCTTTTGTTTCTGGCCAAAATTCCAGCTCCATGCGATCGCATGGATTGGAAGGCCAAATCCCATGCGATCGCATGGGGTTCGGGTACAGTAACTTTTGCTTTTCTTTTTTTTATATATAAAAACCCTTACTTAATAAAACATATATTTAATTAAAAATTAAAATTTTGTTTCTTTTTAGGATGAGGGCAATTCGGATCGTTGTCCTAGTCCGTCCCTCGACAAAATTTTAAAATTTGTCAATTCAAAGTGTTGTTTTAAAAGCAAAGATTTTTGGGTTTTTTTTAATGTTTTTGGCATACTTTAATTCAATAAGATTAAAAATAATGATAATAAAAGTTCTCGTCCCTCCCTTGGGTAGAGCAATTTCGGTTCAACGACCTAGTTTTCAACTCACGACGAATTTTAAAAATCTTATTTTTAACTTAACGAAATAAAGTAAATTTTTGTTTTTAAATTCACACCAAACTTAAATTTAAAATTAAAAATTCATATTATAAATTCACACGAAACTTTTATTATATTTTTGTTTTTATACATACAAACTTATATTAAAAATATAAATTTTTTTCAAATATTTACAAACTTAAATATATATTGATTTTAAACAGTTTACAATAATAATTTTAATATTAATTTTAAAAACAAAGTAAAAATAAAATTAAAAATCTTTTTGGTCTTTTATCCCACTTTAATCAATCAAATATTATCAAAAATATACGCCCCTCTTTTCGGTAAAGTAATTTCGGCTATATTACCTAGTTTTACTCCTGACGAATTTTTGAAATATTTTAGATTGATTGATTAAAGATATTTATACCTTATGAATAAACGGTAAATTTCGCAGTGATGTAATAAATTTTTGTATGATATCAATAATTTCGGTTACGCATACCTAATTTTATTGAATACCAATTTAATACTTTATAGCGAACGATTTAGCGTTTATTATCAAAAGGTTAAAAATAATAAAAATAAAAATAAAAACTGTACATACTTACATGTGAGATAGAATTCTCAGTGACCTTCTTTAGCCCACTCATAAGATAGTCGGACTAATTGGTTTTCCATAGCCACATAGGCATAACCTCAAGCATTCAACGATTTTTCTTCGAAACATATGAACGATCCTTCTCTACATAAAGTAACGAACTCGGTATTGGAATATGTTTGATTCGTCGAGCATTTTCCTTCGTGTGACCATTTTCCGCATTTGTGACATCTTTCAAGGTGTCGTGCTCTTCTTTTCGCTGCGGATTTTGATTTTCCTTTACCAAAATGTAACTTATTATGATCGTTTCTGAGTTCTTTTCTTACTCCATCCAATTTGGCTCTTATTACTGATACCAGGTCACTGGGGAGTGTGTCATTATTACGTTTAGTGATCAAAGCGTGTAGCATTAGACCATGGTTCAGATCAAAGGAATTCTTCATCTCGTAAAACCTAAAAAAAATTAAAAATTCAGAACGGGGGGAGAAGACTAGTTCTTTAGGGTCTGCTAGGGAAAGACCATTCGGATTCCATTCTCGAGAACTACACGAAAACAGAAAATCTAACTCTAACAGAAATATATATTACCCTAAAAAGATTCGAACCTCCCCACACTTAGTTAGATGTGGTGTTGAAATTGTGATTAACGTTATTTTCAATTGGATCATCAAAAATTTGTATATCTCTGACTTTTGCTTCAATCCATTTGTTGATTTTTTCCGTAACTTTCACAAATTCAACTAACATTGCCTTTTCTTTTGGTGATAAATTGGATAGTAATCGGTTACATAACTTAAAGTTTCCCTTAATCCTAGCATAGTGAATCCGTTTATAAAGTTTCTTCGTTGAACTGTTAAAAACGGGTTCATCTAATTTCGTATCATCAACGGTGTTCTTTGTGATCGGATCATCATTAAGTGTTTCTTCATCTTCCCCACACTTATGTATTTTTATTGGTCTAACAGTTTTGGTTGGTGGAGATCTAAACTTTCGATTCACAAAGGTGATCGATTTATCACAATCCCTAAGTGTCATTCTACCTTCTCTTACTTCAATGAATGCCTCGGTGGTTGCTAAAAATGAGCGACCTAAAATTAGAGGAAGATCAAGGTTTTCCTCCATATTAATCACTATGAAGTTTGCAACAAAGGTCAAACTTCCCACGTTAACAAGTAAATTATTTGCTATTCCAATCGGGTGTTTAATGGTTAGGTCAAATGATTGAACACCTATTTTGGTTGGTTTTAATTTACCCATACCTATTCTTTTGTATAAGGAAAGAGGCTTAATATTTGCACTTGCTCCTAAATCTGCGAGTCCATTATATACAGCACCATCATTAAGCAAGCAAGAAATGATAAATTCACCCGGGTCTCCTGCTTTAGTAAGTCGAGTTAGTTTGTAAACCTTTTTCGGGTGTTCTTTTCTTGGTTCTTTCACTTCTATTTGAACTTCTTGTTCACATTTTTTTTCGTTTCTTGGAATAGGAGGTTTGTACAAGAATTCTTCTTCATCACTCCAATTTGAATCCTCCCTATTTTCCAATTTTGATTTTTCATATGTTGTTGATAACATATTTACGTTTTCATTTTGAAGGTTTTCTTGGGTGGTGAAATTATGATTGACTTCATTGTCAACTTCCATCGAACCATGTATGTAATGTTTAACTCTGTGACCATTAACTTTAAATTCAATCCCATTTGAATTTATTAACTCTATTGTTCCGTATGGGAAAACTCTTTTGACTATAAATGGTCCAGACCATCTTGATTTCAATTTTCCAGGAAATAGCTTAAATCGTGAATTGAAAAGAAGAACTCTGTCTCCTTCTTTAAATTCTTTTGAACTTCTGATTCTTTTATCATGCCATTTCTTCGTTCTTTCTTTATAGATTAACGAATTTTTATATGCTTCATGCCTTAATTCTTCTAATTCGTTTAATTGACTTAACCGTAGACGTCCAGCTTCATGTAAATCAAGATTACATGTCTTCAAAGCCCAAAATGCTTTGTGTTCAATTTCTACTGAAAGATGACATGCTTTTCCGTAAACGAGTTTAAAAGGTGTGGTTCCAATTGGAGTTTTGTAGGGTGTTCTAAAAGCCCAGAGTGCATCCTCCAATTTCATGGACCATTCCTTTGGATTTGATCCTACGGTTTTCTCTAGAATACGTTTTAAAGCTCGGTTGGTATTTTCAACTTGTCCACTTGTTTGTGGATGATAAGCAGTGGAGATTTTATGAGTTACTCCATATCTTTTAAGAACTTTCTCAAGTTGATTATTACAAAAATGAGTACCCCGATCACTTATTAAAGCTTTCGGTGTTCCGAACCTTGCAAAAAGATATTTTAAAAAGTTGACTACAACTCGTGCATCGTTAGTGGGGAGAGCTTGTGCTTCCGCCCATTTAGATACATAATCAATGGTAACGAGAATGTAGAGATTAGTATGAGATTTTGGAAATGGACCCATAAAGTCAATACCCCAAATGTCAAATACTTCACATACTTGAATGACATTTTGTGGCATTTCATCACGTTGACTTATTTTTCTGGCCCTTTGACAAGCATCACAGGATTTGCAAAGAAAGTGTGCGTCTTTGAAAATTGTAGGCCAATAGAATCCAGCATCGTAAACTTTTCTTGCTGTGAGCTAAGGCCCATAATGCCCTCCTGTTGGTCCTGTGTGACAATGGTTTAAGATTTGACTAGCTTCATTTCCGAATACACATCGGCATATTATTCCATCGGGATAACTTTTAAACAAATGTGGATCTTCCCAGAAATAGTGTTTTATATCACTAAAGAATTTCTTTCGTTTTTGGTACGATAATCCTTTTTCAAGGAATCCACATACTAAGTAGTTTGCATAGTCTGCAAATCATGGAATTTCATTATAATCTATCTTCAATAGATATTCATCAGGAAAGTTGTCTTGTATAGCCGATTCATTTAGAACTTCTAATTCAGGATTTTCAAGACGAGAAAGATGATCAGCGGCGAGATTTTCTGATCCCTTTTTATCTCGGATTTCAATATCGAACTCTTGTAAGAGTAAGATCCAACGGATTAATCTTGGTTTAGCATCTTGTTTCGAGAAAAGGTATCTAAGAGCAGAATGGTCGGTATAGACCACCGTTTTAGCTAGAACGAGATATGATCTAAATTTGTCAAAAGCAAAGACAATAGCAAGGAGTTCTTTTTCAGTAGTTGTGTAATTCGTTTGTGCTCCTTGTAATGTCTTACTAGCATAATAAATAGGTTGAAATCGTTTTTCAATTCTTTGTCCTAAAACGGCTCCCATTGCAAAATCACTTGCATCGCACATAAGTTCAAACGGTAGATTCCAATTTGGAGTTATCATGATCGGCGCATTAGTGAGTTTTTCTTTAAGAATATTAAAAGATTTAATACATTCATCTGAAAAGATGAATGGAGCATCCTTTTCTAGGAGTTTATTCATAGGAGTGGCAATTTTAGAAAAATCTTTTATGAAACGTCGGTAAAAACCGACATGCCCTAGAAAACTCCTAACTCCTCTAACATTGGTGGGATGTGGAAGTTTAGCAATTACATCTACTTTAGCTCTATCCACTTCAATTCCTTCCTTTGAAATTTTATGACCAAGAACGATGCCTTCTTTAACCATGAAATGGCATTTCTCCCAATTAAGTACTAGATTTGATTGTTCCCATCTAATAAGCATTCGTTCAAGATTAACTAGACATGATTTAAATGTAACACCGAAGACTGAAAAGTCATCCATGAAAACTTCCATGCATTCTTCTATCATGTCGTGAAAAATCGCCATCATGCACCTTTGAAAGGTTGCAGGGGCATTGCAAAGTCCAAATGGCATGCGTTTGTAAGCAAAAGTACCATAGGGGCACGTGAATGTGGTTTTCTCTTGGTCCTCGGGTGCTATTGGAATTTGAAAATATCCGGAAAAACCATCAAGAAAACAATAATAACTATTTCCGGCTAATCTTTCCAACATTTGATCAATGAAAGGTAAGGGAAAGTGATCTTTTCTGGTGGCGTCATTTAATTTTCTATAATCAATACAAACACGCCATCCTGTTACAGTCCTAGTAGGAATAAGCTCATTTTTCTCATTTGTGATTACAGTCATGCCACCTTTCTTAGGTACGCATTGAACTGGGCTTACCCATGGACTATCAGAGATTGGATAAATTAAACCTGCATCAAGCAGTTTAATAATTTCTTTCTTAACAACATCTTGCATATTAGGATTTCGTCTTCATTGGCGTTGCACATACGTTTTATGACCTTCTTCCATAAGGATTTTATGTGTGCAATACGAAGGACTTATTCCTTTAATGTCATGAATCTTCCATGCAATAGCTGGTTTATGAGCTTTTAGCACAGAAATGAGTTGAGATTTTTCATTTTCAGTAAGAGAAGACGATATTATTACAGGTAATTCAGATTCACCATGTAAATAAGCATATTCCAAATGGTTTGGAAGTGACTTTAACTCTAATGTCGGTGGTTCTCCTATCGATGATTTGTATCGATATCTGTCTTCTTCTTTTAGCATTTGAATTTCTTCTGTTGTTGGTTCATATCCATTAGCCATAAGTGTAGCTAACATTTCAGTTTCATCAATTGGTTCAGTTCCTTCTCCTAAAGAACATTCTCCTGTTCCTTGTAATTCTAGAAATTCTTCTAACAATTCTGCATGTGACTCTATAGTTTGAATATAATAGCATGTATCATCTGCAGATTGCGGTTGTTGCATTGCTCTATCAACTGAAAAGGTAACACTCTCGTCCTCTATACTTAGGGTCAGTTTCTTACCAAACATGTCTATTATTACTTTAGCCATGTTTAAGAATGGTCTTCCTAATATGAGAGGAACTCGAGAATCTTCTTCCATGTCCAAAATAACAAAATCTACTGGAAATACTAAAGTACCAACTTTAACTAGCATGTTCTCTATTATCCCTCTAGGATATTTTACTGATCGATCGGCTAGTTGTATACTTATTCGTGTTGGTTTCAATTCTCCAAGGTCTAGTTTAGCGTATAGTGAATACGGCATTAAATTTATACTAGCACCTAAGTCTGCCAATGCTTCTATTGAACTAAGACTACCCAGAAAACATGGAATTGTGAAACTTCCTGGATCTGATAATTTTTCTGGTATCTTATTCAACAGCACTGCAAAACAATTAGCATTCATAGTAACAGCTGAGAGTTCTTCCATTTTCTTTCTATTTGTGATTAGATCTTTCAGAAATTTAGTATATCTAGGCATTCCTGAAATCACATCAATGAAAGGAAGATTTATATTTATCTGTTTAAACATATCCAAGAATTTGGATTGCTCGGCTTCAAGTCTCTCTTTTCTCATTTTACTCGGGTAAGGAAGTGGTGGTTGGTATGGTTTAACATAAGGTTTAGCCTTAACTGTGTTATCTTCATTACCTTTTCAACTACCGGTTCTGTTTCCTTATCTTGCTCAGGTTGTGGTTCTTGTGGAGTAGGAATAGCTTCATCAGATATTACAGGTATTTCAAGTGGTTTAAGTGTAATTCCACTTCTTGTGGTAATGGCTTTAGCTGTTTCATTCTGGGGGTTAGCATTTGTATCGCTAGGTAGACTTCCCGGTTTTCTTTCACCTATCAACCTTGCTAGGTTGTTACTTCTTGTTCCAAATTTTGAATAGAAGCTTGTTGATTTCTAAATGCTTGAGCATTTTGTTCATTGGTTTGTTTCTAAGATGTGAAAAACTGAGTTTGAGATTCAACTAGCTTCGACATCATATCTTCTAAATTTGGCTTTTTATCATCGGTTTGTGGTGGTTTATTTTGAAAAATAGGTCTTTGCTGATTGTAAGTACTATTGAATACTTGTTGATTGCTAGGACCTTGTTGATTGTTGTATGGAACATTTCGGTTATAATTCTGGTTTTGATTGTAGATTGGTCTTGGCGGTTGATAATTATTCTGATAATTATTTCCAGGCCTTTGGTTTATGTATGAAACATTCTCTCTTTGTTCCATTGTTAGTTCAATACTGAGACAATCTTTTGTTAAATGTGGTCCTCCACACTGCTCACAACTAATTCGTATTGACTGAATATCTTTAGTCATCTTTTCCATTCATCTCTCGACAGCATCTATCTTTGCTGAAATGGAATCAAAGTCATGGCTAGAATCGGCTTTAGCTGCTTTAGATGATCTAATGATATCTTTTTCTTGATGCCACTCATTTGAGTGGGAAGCAGTGTTATCAATAATTTTGTAAGCGTCAGTTGCGGTTTTCTACATAATGGAACCACCAGCTGCTATATCAATGTCTTTCCTTGTAGTGATGTCGCATCCTTACTAGAATATTTGTACTATTTGACAAGTGTCTAAACCATGTTGCGGACATCCTCTTAATAACTTTCCAAATCTTGTCCACGCTTCATATAGAGTTTCATTTGGCTTTTGCGTAAACGTAACAATTTCTCCTTGAAGTCTCACGGCTTTAGATGCCGGAAAGAATTGTTTAAGAAATTTTTCAACTAAAACGTCCCACGTATCAATCGCCCCTTCAGGTAACGATTCTAACCAATCTTTGGCTTCTCCCTTTAAAGTCCAGGGAAATAACATGAGATATATCTGTTCATCCTCAACTTCTCGAATTTTAAATAAAGTACAGATCCTATTAAAAGTATGAAGATGTTCGTTTGGATCTTCCTTCGGCGCACCACTAAATTGGCATTAATTAGTTACCATGTGTAGAATTTGTCCTTTGATTTCATAATCTGGCGCATTAATATCAGGTTGAGTAATTGCGTGACCTTGGCCAGTGCGTTTAGCTCGCATTCGGTCTTCCATACTTAGAGGTTCCAGATTCTCCATGATCGAATTTGTTGAATCTGAATCACTAGAGTATTCTGATTTAATGGTAGGTTCCTCAACAATCTCTGTTTGAATGATTGGTGGTTCCGGAGGAAAGATTAATGGTTCAGGATCTCTGAATTGTCCCTGAATATCCTCCGAATTCTCAATTGTGAGGTCGGGTTCAAAAAATGGATTATCGGAAATTTGAATTGGAGTACTTGGTCGACTGGATGACGATTCTAAAGAAAAATCAACGGCGACAATATTTGCTAGATATCTTGATCGAGTTACAGGTGGTGAACGTACAAAAGGTGGTGAACGTTTTGCTCGGTGCATTCACTGAATATCCTATTAGTTATAAAAGATAAAAATTATTTAAGTTATCAAATTAATAGACTTTTCTACTTTTGCCCACGTTTCAAATAGCCAATAGATGCAGCAGGAAGCTCGAACCCTTTAAATCGGAAGCTCACAACTCAGCCACTAACAAATCCAACTATTACTACGAAGCAGAAAATTTGGATGTCTATCAATTTAACCACTTAAAATAATTTTTCGTTGAAATTTAAAGAAATTTTAGATAAGAAATAGAAAATAAACTAAGTCCTAAAAATTAGAGCGGCGAAAAATAAGAAAGAAAAAGAGCGCGTCGGAAAACGTCGAAAAATAAAAGGCGTCGAAAAATAAAAATAAGAAAGTAGCGCGTCGAAACTTAAAAGTCTAAAAACTAAGAATTAAAAGTCGCGTCTAAAAATACTAAAGCTTAAAAGGAATTCTATATTCAAAAGCGGCAATTATTTAAAAAGTACTACAATCTTAAAACGGCAACGCAAAATTCTAAAGCACCTGAATCTTAGTCTAAAGAAAAAGCACTTAAGGGATTTTACGGAAAAGCCTAAAAATCTAGAAATAAAAATAACTATGGCAAAAAATATGACTTAAAACTAAATACGAACGAAAAATACAAATATTACGCTAAAACGAATAAAAAGATACAAAATATAAAAATATACTTAAAGTTGTAAAAAGTACAATTTTTATAAAAATATTATTTTTATATTATTTATTTTATAAAACTATTAATTTTATAATTTATTAAAACTAATTAATACTTAAAATACAAATTAAAACTAAAAACTAAAACAAAAACTAAATTAATTGTTTAATTAACTAACCCTAATTAGGGTTTAGAATAATAATAATAATAATAATAATAATAAATACTCCGTAATTAATGATGTGGAAAGTCAAACTGTGGCGTGTCAGAGTACTTCATGCGATCGCATGAATTTTTGCCTTCGGGCTCATGCGGTCGCATGAGCTAGGGTTTCGGGCCAGAGTTGGGCTGCTACAGTACTGAGCCTCGTGGTTTTATATATATATTTTTTCTGTTTTAATTTTCTGTTTTATATTTATACAAAATATTTAAATAAAACTTATATTTTTACAAACTAAAATAAAAATAAAGAAACTTTATAAAACTTATATGTTTAACAAACTCTTAAAAATACTTAAATTTTGTTTTTCTTTATATATATTTGTATTAAAATGTATTTTTACAAAAACGTATTTTTACAAAATTAAACTAAAAATCTTTTTTTTTATATATATATAGCGTTTTGCTTCCGGCGTTTGAAAATTCCCCGGCAGCGGCGCCAAAAATACTTGATGTGTGCGAGGTGGTGTATAAAATATTATTAATTTTGACAACAAAATACTATTATATACAATACAATTTTACACAAGTTATTTATTTATTTATAGAATGGATATACCTAAAGCTTGCTACAACACTTATAGGCAGTGTACCTAATCGTACAGTAGTGTAGTTTTTAGTAAGTCCGGTTCGTTCCACAGGGATCTCTTAAACAAGCTTAACGCTATATTTTTAAAAACTATATTTGTAAAAATACAAATATATAAGTAGTATTATTATTATAAAAGGGGGTTTTTACTGTTTAATGACCGATTTGTCGATTTTAAAACTTAAGTAGCAGTTAAAACCTAATGTAAAATATTAAAAATAAATACAACTTAATTTAAAGCGTAAATTAAATAACGATAATGAAATTGAGATAAATAAAAGTGCGATAAAATAAAATTGCGATAATTAAAGAGTACGATAATTAAAAGTGCAATTAAATATAATGACAATAAATAAAAGTGCGATAATTAAAAGTGCAATTAAATATGAAATAAAAGAATTATGCTTATTTAAACTTCCATAATCATGATGTTTGACGTGTTGATTTTTAGTTTATTCCCATGAGTTAATTGTTCTTTGTCCTGGATTATTCAATATGTCTATACGAATTTGTCCATAATAGTCCATCAGTCATAATCATAAAATGCGGAAGTCTTCGTCAAATTATTCTTATTCCCGAAGTCAAATATTCCAACTAATTGGGGATTCGAATTGTAACAAGGTCTTAATACTTTGTTTAATGAATACACCAGGTTATCGACTGTGTGTAAACCAAGGTTTTACTACTTTGTTAACAATTACACCAATTACCCTTGAATGTAATCCACCCCTATTTTAACAAGTCTATTAACTATTAATCCAGTTCTATGTCAGGTAAAATGAACAATTATTGGTATTTATAGATATCCTGCCCACCGTGCCCAGTCAAGCGTATGTGGTTATATATAAATACGTCAAATTATAAGTCTATATATTAAATTAACAAGGTATCATTTAGTTAATATAAAGCTCATTAATAGCCCATAGTCTAATTTTCACAAGTGTCGTTCTTTTATTCAAACCCCAATTATGGTACAAAGCCCAATTACTCAATTTTAATATTTAGTCTAACATCACGATTACTTCGGCTTAAATAAGCATAATAATAACTTAGCTACGAGACATTAATGAAAATAATTTAAACATAACTTACAGTGATTTATTAATAGCGAAGTGTTACACGGACAGAATTTCGACTTACACCCTTACAACATTTGCTATCATACCCTTATTATTAAAATTAAAATTAAAATTAAAATTATAATATATATTTATTTATTTATATGTTGAGAGAAGAGAAGAATAAGATGGTTATAAACTGAGCCAAAACCGCGAAATTTATAGCATGTGGCCCTCCACTGTACACCATGCGATCGCATGGAAAATGTACTTCCAGGCCATGCGATCGCATGGCCACTTTTTCCAGCTCACATGAGCTTGTTTCTATCTTGCCGACGGTTTTAAATATATTATATAATATATAAATAATTTTAAGAATTTTTTAAATATTATATTATATTTATGTGCATAGTTGACTTGTAATTTTTAATCCGTTGCGTCGAGCGTTGAGAGTTGACTTTGGTCCCGGTTCCGGATTTTCGAACTTCCTTTCGTACAATTTAATATCTTGTATTTTGCGTTTTGCGTCTTGTACTCTTGTAATTTTGAGATGTTTCTCATCAATAATTTGAACCACTTTGATTGTACTTTGTACTTTTGAGCTTTTTGGTCGTTTGCGTCTTCAATTCGTCGAATCTGTCTTTTGTCTTCACCTTTTATTATTTAAACGAATATCACTTGTAAATAGAACAGTTGCAACTAAAAGCTTGTCTTTCTTGAGGGATAATGCTATGAAATATATGTTCGTTTTTAGCATTATCATTCGTTCACTTTGCCCGTCGGTCTGTGAGTGATAAGCAGTACTCATGTCGAGACGAGTTCTCATGGCTTCTTGCAAAGAACGCCAAAATCTAGAAGCAAAACGGGGGTCGCGATCTGAGATGATCGATAAAGGTACACCATGACGAGATACAACCTCTTTGATGTATAGTTGAGCGAGTCTCTCCATCGTATCCGTTTCCTTCATCGCTAGAAAGTGTGCAGATTTGGTAAGACGGTCAACGATAACCCAAATGGTATCGTATCCGCCCACCGTTTTTGGTAGCTTGGTGATGAAATCCATTGTGATCCTTTTCCACTTCCATTGTGGTATTTCCGGTTGTTGAAGCAATCCAGAGGGCCTCTGATGTTCGGCCTTAACTTTTGAGCAAGTCAAACACTTACCAACATAAGTTGCAACGTCCTTTTTAAGATTAGACCACCAATACTGTTATTTAAGATCGTGGTACATTTTGCCCGCTCCGGGGTGAATCGAATATCTCGACTTGTGGGCTTCATCAAGTATAAGGTTTCGTAGATCTCCATAACAAGGTACCCAAATTCTTCAGGCATAACATCGGAGTCCAGTATCCCTAACCTCGAATCGAGAAACAAGAATGTTCAAATGTTCATGAGATATATTCTCCTCCTTGAGAGCCTCATCTTGGGCTACTCGGATCTGGCTGTTGAGATTCGAATGAATGGTGATGTTCAGTGCCCGAACACGAAGAGGTGCCATCCTCTCCTTTCGGCTCAAGGCGTCAGCTACAACATTGGCCTTGCCAGGATGATAGCAAAGTTTACAATCATAGTCGTTCAGCGTCTCGATCCATCGACGCTGTCTCATATTCAGTTGCTTCTGATCGAAGATGTGCTGGAGACTCTTGTGGTCGGTGAAGATAGTACTTTTAGTTCCATACAAATAGTGTCTCCACAATTTGAGCGCAAAGACAATGGCTCCAAGTTCGAGATTGTGAGTAGTGTAGTTCTGCTCGTGAATCTTCAGTTGTCGGGAGGCATAAGCGATAACCTTTGTGCGTTGCATCAGTACACAACCAAAACCACTCTTCGAAGCATCGCAATAAACGACGAAATCGTCACTGCCTTCAGGAAGTGATAAGATAGGTGCGGTGGTTAACTTCTTCTTCAAGGTTTGAAATGCAGATTCCTGTTCAGTTTCCCAAATGAACTTCTTCCCTTTGTGAGTCAGCGCGGTCAAAGGACGCGCAATCAGAGAGAATCCTTCAATAAATCTTCGGTAGTAACCGGCGAGACCTAAAAATTGGCAGATGTGAGTTGGAGTAGTGGGGGTTTCCCACTTGCTGATAGCTTCAATATTGGCGGGATCAACTTTGATACCCTGGTCGCTCACAACATGACCCAGAAATTGGACTTCCTTCAACCAAAATTCACACTTGGAGAATTTGGCGTAAAGTTGTTCTTGTCTCAAGATTTCAAGTACCAGTCGAAGGTGTCGCTCATGCTCTTCTTTGCTCTTAGAGTAGATGAGGATATCATCTATGAAGACGATAACGAACTTATCCAAGTATGGTTTGCAGACACGATTCATGAGGTCCATGAACACGGCAGGTGCGTTGGTTAATCCAAATGGCATCACGAGAAACTCGTAATGACCATAACGAGTTTTGAATGCAGTCTTCATTACATCGCTCTCTTTCACCCTCAATTGGTGATAATCGGATCGCAAATCGATCTTAGAGTAAACGCTCGATCCTTGCAGCTGATCGAAAAGATCGTCAATACGGGGAAGAGGATACCGATTCTTGATTGTCAATTTGTTGAGTTCAAGGTAGTTGATACACATACGGAAGGATCCATCCGTCTTCTTCACAAACAACACAGGTGCGCCCCAAGGCAAGAAACTTGGTTGGATAAATCCACGGTCAAGCAGTTCTTGTAATTGGCTGTGCAACTCTTGCATTTCGGAAGGCGCGAGTCGATAAGGTGCGCGAGCTACAGGTGCAGCTCCTGGCTCTAAATCGATCTGAAACTCTACTGCTCTTGGTGGCGGCAATCCAGGCAATTCCTCTGGAAAGATATCGGAAAACTCGTTCACAATTCAAACATCGTCTACACTCTTCACCTCAGTTTCTACCGTTTTCACATGCGCTAGGACAGCAAGACATCCCTTCTTCATGATCTTTTGCGCTTTCACGCAACTAATGAGGTTCAGCTTCGAGGTACATCTCTTTTCGTAAATGATCAGTGGCTCACCATCTCCTTACGGTATACGAAGAGCTTTATCTCCACAGATAATGTCGGCCCTTATCTTGGTCAACCAGTCCATACCGATAATAACATCAAAGCTTCCCAACTTAATGAGTATCAAGTCAATCTCGAAATCCACACCATCTATGTTGATAATAGCTCCTCGGCTAATTTGGCCAACTTTCTCAAGTTTCCCATTGGCTACCTCTACACGCATACTCTCCTTTAAAGGAACTAACGACCAATTTATCTTATCACAAAAATGTCTACATACATAACTTCTATCGGCACCAGTATCAAATAGGACAGAAGCTAATAGATTGTTGATAGTGAATATACATGTCACTAAGTCGGGGTTCTCACGGGCATCCCTTGCATTAACGTTGAAATCTCTGCCACGCGGTGGTCCGCCGACCTTTCGCTTGTTGGGGCATGCATTTCTGAAATGGCCCGTCTGTCCGCATTCGTAGCACTTTTTCGGTCCATTAGGGTTCGCCTTCACATTCAGGGTGGTGACCTTGCAGTCCTTACTGATATGTCCAGTCTGTTGGCACTTTTCATAAATCACATTACAATACCCGGTATGGTGCTTGTAACACCTCTTGCATTGCGGTAAGGTGCCCTTGTAGTTCGGGTTGGGGTTCCCACCGTTGTTGTTTCCTTTGAAACCCTCATGTCGCTTCGCCGGGTTTTTATCATAGGCTCTACCCTTGCTGTTATCCCACTTACGCTTATCACTACTACCCGCTTTGGACTTAGTCTTCTCTGGTTCATCGATGATGATTTGGTTCATTAAGGTATGCTCTATGCGCATTGCTTCTGGGACATTGGGTGGCTTAGACGAGGTGACGTTTCCCTTAATGGACTTAGGATGTCCCCACAAATACCTTTCCATACGTTTGAACTCCGGGGTAACCATGGTAGGACACATCAGGAAACATTCCAAATACCTACGATTGTACCCATTGAGATCGTTCCCTACAACCTTCAACTGCATAAACTCAATCTCCATCTTCTGTATCTCAGTTCTCGAACAATACTCTTCAATCATGGCCGCTTTGAATTCTTCCCATGGCGTGGCATACGCCTCATCAATACCCTTGGCTTGAGCCGTTGTGTTCCACCAAGTGAGGGCGCCATCCGCCAGTGTACAAGAGGCATATTTTGTCTTGTTTGCCTCTGAGCAGTTGCTAACTCGGAATACAGATTCTAGTTTTTCAAACCACCTAGTGAGACCAACTGGCCCCTCCGTTCCACTAAAGTTATGGGGCTTGCAGCTTTGGAACTCTTTGTACATGCACCCATTACGAATGGGCTGAATAACCGGTGGCGATGGGGCTTGGGTTTGCATTTTCGCGATGGCTGCGGCTACCCTTTCGGCAATCATTTCCTCGATTTGGGCTGTGGTCGGTGTTGATCGTCCGTTGGCCATGACGCTCTAAACAAAAATTTTGACTCAAGTCAAAACCCAGTATTCAAATAGTAATAATATAGTATACAACAACCAACATGTAATCAGCACAACACATGTTAATTAAGTAGAGCCTCTAGATACAGATATCACAAAACCATCGTACATTAACGTAAATAGAAAACTTGTGCAAAAAGTAAACAACACAAAGTTCCATTCATTAATAATAAGTTTCATACATCCGCATAGATTCGTACAATACATAAGTAATACATAAAACTATAACTAGATTACATAATGAAATCTACTACAAAGGTCCTACGGTGATGGTGGGTGTAGGATGTCCAATATGTGGGACATCTGGTCCTCGAGCTCAGTTACCCGAGCATGGAGGATCTCCACCTCCCTCATCAGTTCCTCGACAGAGGGAGAGGGTGGGGCAGGCGGTGCAGTCGGTACGGGTGGTGCAGGTGGTGCCGGTGGTGCAGACGGTCCAGCTCCAGAAGTAGAGGCTGCGAAGCGGTAAGGCTTACGGATGAAGGGATCAGCAGGATTCGGCACAAGCCGCTTTCGGGCGATAACCCTACGACGCCAACCATATGCGTCAGTGAATGCCCGACCTCCATTAATCCCTAGAATGACGGTACCATCAAAACGGTACCGCTTCTTCGGCGGGGTGGAGGGTGGCTGTACAGGTGCATCATCAGGGTCCTCCTCGTCAGAGTCATCGTCACCAGAGTCGTCTGTGGATGAGTCGTCGGATGACGGGTCATCTGAATCATGTGGAGATGGCTGCACGGGTGGCTGTACTGGCTCTCCTCGAGCGGCCATCATCTGTCGGTATCTGGCGGGTTCGATTGGCACGAGACGTCTATCAGGAGCACGTTGGCACCAATGGTTATGCTCATTACGGACTAGACCTTCCCCAAGATCCGCGGGAATCACAGCACCACCGGGATGGTGCTGTGGCTCCGAGGGTCCGGGGGCAAGTGGAGCTGGAATCTCCAGGAGGTCCTCGGCTCCATCAGAGGTAACCACTGGGGCAGGTACATGACTGCTGGCTCTAGAGGATGAAGCGCCTGAGTCACTAGAAGGTGTCGACGACGGCATCTGGGAATCGGCAACAACGGTCGGTGGAGTGGCTGATGAGTCTGAGTCACTGTCCAAAATGATGACAAGTGGAATATCCGACATCTGAACAAGGAAAAATAAATTTTCCATGTCAGTAAGTCATAAAGCAAGCACGTATTAGGCAAAGTAACTATGACAGTCTAAATCATGTATAGCAGTAAATAGCATGGCAATAACCGAAAGTATCATGCAATCGAAAACAGATAATAGCATGCGGTAGTGAAGTCATGTAGTAGCATACGGCATTAGTAGTAAAAGTAAGCAGCAGCATGCAGTAAGTTTTGCAGAAACAAGTAAACTAGCAAGTTGTAGATTAGTCCTATTAGTGAATCCTACTCGGTCGGGTCTTGACTCACTAATGCAACCTAATTCCCTACAACCAATGCTCTGATACCAAATGTGACGCCCCGTACTAAATCAACATGTATGGACCATCAACAACAGGATCATTACAAGGTCAAACACTATATGCGTTTTCAAAACAAGTTTGCATTCCTGATAAAAGGTGACGTCATAACTAACGTCGAATGTTTTACATCAAAAGTATGTTTCTATGAATAGAAGCAAAGATAATAGTGCGTGACCCTTAGGTCGTTACAAATCATTGTTTCAAAAGTATTAAAGTTTGAATGCAAGATAAAGTGTTTCATGCGGTGACATCTCTAGTAAAGCACAGCGGAAGTCAACGAGGCATGACTAGTACAACAGCGGAAGCAAGCAACCTTAAGCACCTGAGAAAAACATGCTTAAAAACGTACTGAAATGTCCCGTTCTTATTGATTAAAAACGTTCCATATTAATTGATTTCGTTGCGAGGTTTTGACCTCTATATGAGACGTTTTTCAAAGACTGCATTCATTTTTAAAACAAACCATAACCTTTATTTCATAAATAAAGGTTTAAAAAGCTTTACGTAGATTATCAAATAATGATAATCTAAAATATCCTGTTTATACACGACCATTACATAATGGTTTACAATACAAATATGTTACATCGAAATCAGTTTCTTGAATGCAGTTTTTACACAATATCATACAAACATGGACTCCAAATCTTGTCCTTATTTTAGTATGCAACAGCGGAAGCTCTTAATATTCACCTGAGAATAAACATGCTTTAAACGTCAACAAAAATGTTGGTGAGTTATAGTCCCACTTTTAAAATCTAATATTTTTGGGATGAGAATACATGCAGGTTTATAAATGATTTACAAAATAGACACAAGTACGTAAAACTACATTCTATGGTTGAATTTATCAAAATCGAATATGCCCCTTTTTATTAAGTCTGGTAATCTAAGAATTAGGGAACAGACACCCTAATTGACGCGAATCCTAAAGATAGATCTATTGGGCCTAACAAACCCCATCCAAAGTACCGGATGCTTTAGTACTTCGAAATTTATATCATATCCGAAGGGTGTCCCGGAATGATGGGGATATTTTTATATATGCATCTTGTTATTGTCGGTTACCAGGTGTTCACCATATGAATGATTTTTATCTCTATGTATGGGATGTGTATTGAAATATGAAATCTTGTGGTCTATTGTTAGCTATAGTTTAAGTATAACAGTAATGTAAGGTAGGCCACGAGATTTCAGTGCTACAAAGAGCGTTTCAAAATAGTATGTAAAGTATATGTTTAACCGTGGGCACTTGGTAACTAACTTAACGTTTAAAACCCCCTGAAAGTACACTTGGAAAGTGCGTATGTTTATGAAGTATTAAACACCCGTTAAATGCTAGCGCTACTAGCCCGAGTGGGGATGTCAAACCCTATGGATCCATATCTAAGATTCGCGTTCACCGGTTCAAAAACCAATGACTAAACGTTACCGAGCTAAAGGGAATGATTATGTCGTTGTATAACCCACACATATATAAAGTTTAAGTACTCGTGCATAGTATGTAAAACGTAAAATGCGCATGTGTTCTCAGTTCCCAAAATAGTTAAAGTAAAAAGGGATGCTATAACTCACAGTGGTAAAGTAGTAGTAAAGTTGAGTCGGGAAGTAAGCAAGTATGTAGGTCCGGAAAGTCCTCAACCTAAGTCAAATATTACTAAGTTAGTAAATTGTCCCAATAGGTTTAAATGTATGTAAATTAGGTCTTAAGGGTCATCATCATTCATCATCAAACAAAAAGTATAAAGTAAGTTTCGTTCTAGAAAGGAGTTTAAAACAAAGGCTGACTTCGATCAGTCACCACGGCCTCTATACCTATTGAAATAAGGTAAGACCAGTGGACATGGCTCCGTATATAAGTCCTTTAGTTGCTGTAAAAATTTCAGAACCAAACTCGTCTTTGTTTGACCGTGGCGACGGTTTAAGTGCGAGTAGGTCAGAATTTTCAGCACAACGTTAAAGGGACATAGTGACGTTCGGAGGGCCATAGATCCTAAACCGTAACTCGGATTAAGACGAGTCTTAAACAAAAAATTATCTACTCGAACAGAGATAACTGAAAAACAACTTTACAGTAGCCTAGGTATTCTAATCAGTTCCATAAAATAGTAAACAGTAGGTTCGGGTGAGTTCTTGGTGCTTGACGTTCATCACGGTTCTCATCCTTGATGCATATAGCTTCAAGTGTACAACTCGTTGATGTGTTTACATCATCTTTACCAAGTTTTGACCATCATAACATAAGTTTAAGTCTAAGATAAGTAGCACAACTCAATTAAGTGTTGCAAGTAGTTTGATGAACCAAAGTTACATCAAGATCTTAGATCCGACACATACATGAACTCTAAAAGTAATATCGAACTACAAACTTGAAAGTAAACTAACTAATCAAGATCTTAAGTTGTAGAACATAGTTCTTAGTTAGATCTTAAAGATCCAAGACCCAAAAGTCTTGATCTAAAGTTACTAAGTTAAATCCTAAGTAATAACACTTGAATCTTTACTTTAATGAAACCATAAGCTATAAAACTTAGATTTTCATCTTGTAAAGTATATGTAAGCTTATGAGCTCTTGATTATGACAAAATAAGTAGACCATAAGCTATAGAAACTTATATCTTTCATAAGTATGTGAAGTTGTAACTAGAAAGTTAAACTTCCATGTTCTTGAAATTATAAAGTTAACTTTAGTTCAAGAAAGTATGAGATCAAGATTAACTTGTAATACTTGACCATTTAACCACAATTACGAATTAAACAAGTACAAGAAATGAAGTAATAAACTAAATAAACAAGTAACAAGTTCATGGTTGTTCATACTTTAAAGATTCAAGCCAAGGTCTTGATCTTTAAGAAAGTAAACCTTAAGTTTACAAACATGAATTCAAGTAATGATTTTTACAACACATGAACCTTCAATCTTTCAAAACATTAGATATAGAACATAAACTAGAAAGTTTATGTTCTTGTATGTTCTTGTATGAACAAGATAAAATGAAGAACAAACTAGAAAGTTTGGTTCTTAACAACATGTAAGTAAACAACTACAACAACTACAAGTAAGTAAACAAGTAAAAGATGATGATGATGTGAGTTGTTGCTACGGTTTTTATGAAGAAAAGAGGAAGAAAAAGAAGCCTTGTTACTTACAAGAATGGAGAGAAATGTTGAGAGAAAAATGAGAAGTAAGTTTGTGTGTGTGAAAAGTGAAATGAACTAATGAATACAAGTGAGTAAGTAATACAAAAAAAAAGTTTTGAATCCCTCCTTAACCTCACTATGGCCGACGGTTTGCATCAAAAAGGGGGAAGGGAAAATGTCCACAAGTTTCTTGCATGCATTTAACTTAAAAGTTGGTAATAAGGTGTGTTTGCATGGGAATAAGGTGTAAGTAACTTGTAACTAGATTCCATAAGCACTTACTAACTAGTTAAGCCTTAATGTAATACTTACATGAAAGTAATGGGCTAATTAATCCATTAAGTGTGTAGGGTGGGCTTCTAATTCCAATAACATTAATAAAAGCCCAAGTTCAAGTAATTAACAAACTAATCCAACAAAGCCCAAGTAATTAACTAGTAACCTTATTTAATCAAAAATGATTAATAAAAATTAATCATGAATGTAAATAATATCCGGAATATTATTCGTGAAAACTTCGTGTGTCACAAAGACGTGTCGGGCATTTAAAAGTCATGTATGGTAACAAGTAAATGTATAGAAATACATCCATTAAATCACAAGTATTAATAATAATAATTATTAATTAAAGATGGAAAAACCAGGGTCGTTACAAAAAGAAAACTTGTCCTCAAGTATTCTATAGAACCTAAGAATCATCAAAACGCGCTTAAAGAAAGAGGAAGTGAAGAAATTGGTGATCAGAAGAATCCACGGTAGCATCACGGCTGACCGTATACCCAACCGCAGAACCCTGTCATGTACGTATGAAAATTCATGCACGGCTAACACCACAGTTGACCGTGCTTCGATCGTGCGTGGTCTGATTCTGTTTTAAATTAAATAAAACCCTCACTTTTACTTCATTCCAACTCACTTCAAAACACACACACTTTACACACGGCTGAGGAGATCGACCGCACAAAGAAGAACACTCATTTCTTCAATCTCAATTCCTACTTTTGGTATGATTAATCCTTGCTTTCCTAGCATTCAATTGTGTTTGTATGATGAATTAGGGTTATGAAAAAACCCTAACTAGAATGAATCAAAACTTAAATTGATGCAAACAATCAAAATTGTTCTTGAAGAACAACTTGGAAACGATTGTAGTAGTACTTATCTATGCATTAATTTAACATTGAATAATTCTAGGGTTCATTATACATCTAGGTTAGATTTTCATAGAATCATTGTTCATATGATATAAATGACATTGTTGCAAATTGAGTGTAATAATGTTGGATGTCAAAACATTTGTTGATGACGATCTCAAAAGTCTAGAACACATATGAACTTTGTGAAAATCTTAATCTAGTTGCAAACTCATTGACACTAATGAAGAGTGAAAATGTGAAGAACATTAACATCAAAACATCTAAGTATTGATGATAATTAAAGTTTGCAAAACTTGTTGCCTACAATTGAAATTATACACTTTGAATTAATTTGAAGTATCATCGTGTAGAAAATGGCAAGAACCAGGGATGCTCAATCAAGAGGCGGTGAGGAAAGATATAATCCTCCAGCTGATGCAAGAAAACGTACATTATACAACAAGAAATGGCTCAAAGCAAGAACAATAGCAGAAGGAAGAATCATAAACCTTGAAGCATTCCTTGAAATAATTGACAAGCTGTTTCAAAGGAATCTAGCGTCTTTCGTACTAATCAATGGACCTATATATCCTGAGCTGATAAGAGAATTCTATGCCAACTTCAGTTTTAACTCAGAAACTAAGGTGGTAAGATTTCATCTTAACAAAAAATGGTGGGAATATCCTCTCAAAACTTTGGTGAAATTCTGGGTGTACCTACTGAAGGAATGGAGTTCTACAGCAGAAGACACCAGCTAGAACATCTTCCTGAATTTATTCAAGCTACTGATGCATTAACCTTGCTCTGTAAACCTAACGCCAATCACTCCAAAATCCTATCCAAGGGACTAACCGGAAAGGATCTCCGGTCGAACCTTGATATTTTGTGTAGCGACCCGACAAAATTGTCATTGACGGTGCCGCTAACTTGGGTCCCGTTACATGGTCGTAGTCCCTATATGAGACTCGTTTGACCAAAATTATGTCGCATTCATTTGAAACGTATAAGACTTGCAAAGTTTAGTTTACAAAACCGTTCGACAACGAGTTTAAGTTTACAAAGGTATAAAGTATAAATGAAATCACTTGTGACATAATTAGTTTAAAATCACGGTTGCTATAAATAGCGTAAGTATATGCTTTAAGTTTGAATCCAAAGGTGCTATCACTAGCGTATGCATGTATGCTTGACTCCAAGCAAGAAATCAGAGTGTATGCATGTATGCTTGACTCCAAGCAAGTATAAGTATACGTGGAAGCATGTATCAAATAGCCATGTATGAACCTGAGAAAACATGTAGAAAACTGTCAACGAAAAACGTTGGTGAGATCATAAGTGTATTTGTAAAAGTATGTTTTTGAACCACAAGGTTTAGTATCAAATCGTATACATCTCAAAAGATGTGTTTGTATTAAAGCGTATACATCTCAAAAGATGTTGTTTGTAAACCACAAGATTTAGTATAAAGTGAATATCAAGCGTATACATCCCAAAGGATGTTGTATGTATCACGAGCACCCAATTACCAAAACTTAACTGAATCCTACCTCTTCATAATAGTGTTAGAACCTACACTATACACCGAAAATACGTTTCATCCGTCAGATGAACCCCGTCAAACACGTATGGCCACACAACATAAATTCTCGCTCACACCCTACAAGTGTAACTAATGGTAATTGGACTTGAGGATTTTTGTTCTAACTCGTAGGTATCTTTGCTCTTGTATTCGTATTTGTTCAAAGTATAAAAGTATGAAAAGAATGTATACAAATGAAATGTATATAAGTATGTAATGTATATGTTTCTCAGCCCACAATTTAAAAGTATAAAAGTATTTGAAAAGGTGGGACTATGATCTCACCTCGAGTGCACGAGTATAAAGGTACTTCACAAAGTAAACGTGTGCATGAAAGTTGTTTAGCCTTGACCTAAACAAGTAAGTTATATCAATTAACCGGTTACGACACAAGGTCGAGCGAAATGTGTTCAATTAGTCCTATGGCTCGTTACGACTCGATTAAATATAGCATGTGAATCACGTTGTCAAGTTTCTTGCAAGAATCAAGTATGAACGCATGTCAGAACGTTTGCATAAGTGTTTTGTTAAGTTTGACTAAAAGTCAAACTTGGTCAAAGTCAACGAAAAAGTCAACGGGGTCGGGTCGGGTCCCGGACTATTTTCCTAAGCTTAGAAATCATATATGAGCATGTTATCCAAGTTTCATGTTGATCGGGGGTGCGTAGCATACTTAGAATTAAGCGAAAATTGACTTTTTTGGGCAGTCTGCCTCAGATGCGCCGCATCTGAGGCAGATGCGCCGCATCTGCAGCTGTATCAGCAATTCTGGGGCAGTTTTCACTTATACGATTTCAACTTCAAACGATCATAACTTTTGACTCGTTAACATTCAAAACACGTATCTTATATCGTTGGAAAAGTAATTTAAAGAGGAACACAACTAAACACATTTCATGAATCAAATCCATCATTAACAACAAAGAAAACCTCAATAAATGATCATTAATCGTTCAAAATCAAAGTTTCAAGTTCACAAAACGCATTTCTTGACTCGGGAATTCAATTCACACATATGATATGCCGTTTTGAAGGTAATGAAACATACAATACAACTAAATACTTACTAATAACATATCATGGCATTCAATGCATCAAAAATCTATTTTAAAGTTCATCAAACCCCAACCAAGAATTAAGAATTCATCAATTTTGTAAATGAAGCTTTTCTAAATCAACCTACACATCAAAATGAAGCTAGTGATACTAGTAACACAATTAAAACATGAACTTTAACAATTTAACAACATTAACTCATCCAAAACACAAGATTTAGCAAGCACTTTTCATTTTCAAGCTAGTTACACCAAAAACAACAAATCGAACAAACAAATCATATATTCATGCTAGACACGAGTCATAGACACTAACTAACACCATTTCAAGTCAAAAACACGAATTTGAGAAATCTAGAGTTTTTAGAAACCTTACCCCAAGTAGTGAAATTGGTACCAAATCGAAGAGGATGAAGAGAGGATCACGAAAATGTAATTTGTTTTGATGTTTGCTTGCTTGAATTGAAATAGATGATGATTCGTTGTTGTTGAGAGTTAAGAGGAAAAATGGAAGTATCAAAATGGGGAGGTGAAAAATGAGTAGAGGAAGATGGGGCTTGACTAGTTGACCTAGTCAACTAGTTTGGTCCCTTGGCAACTTTGGTCCCTCAAGTTTGAAAGCGGATGCGTGAATTAACCAAACGAATTAATTTAAATACGCGAGAATAATCGGGAGATGTTATAATTAAATAACGGAAATATTAAGAACGTTAGTTAACGAAAGGTACAAATTTAGATAATGGAAGATATTATCAAAAAAAAAAGACGGTGTTAAAATAAATTTAACGGAAAAACGCGGGATGTTACATTACCTACACCTTAAAAGAAATTTCGTCCCCAAATTTAGTTGGAAGTAGTAGTTGTTATTTCTTCCTCGAGACCTTGCATTGCAAATTCTACGAATAAGTGAAGGTACTTCTTTGGGCGTTTCTACGAACTTCAAAATCGGGGTTTTTACGTTGTTTAGAGTTTGGTTTCACGATCCATAATTTTAACCGGTTCTCCTAGGAAGTGGAGTTTGTCATCGATAGGAAGTTCATAAAAAGGATAACAAGTTCTTGTTCATAAGACATGTCTTTAAGTTTGATACACAGAATGTAGGGTGAGCGGAATTTGTTTGAGTTGGGAATTCGAAACGGTAAGTAACGGGTCCAATACACCCCAAGATTTCAAAAGGATTAATGTATCGCGGATTTAGCTTCCTACGTTTCCCAAAACTGATTACACCTTTCTAAGGTGCGACTCTTAACATTTCACGGTCACCCATTTGGAATTCAGAGGTTTACGTCTAACATTAGCGTAGCTCCTTTGGCGACTATGGGCTGTCTTGAGCCTTTCTTGGATTGGAACGATCTTAACGGTTACTCCATGAATGAGTCCGGGTTCGGTGACTTGATTATCATTTACTTGGTTCTACAAAAGGAGGATGACATTTCCGGTCATATAAGATTTCAAAAGGTGTGACGTTAAGACTTGAATGATAACCATCGTTGTAAGAGAATTTGGTTAAAGGCAAAAACTTTTCTCAAGTAAATTTGAAGTTGATAACGCAAACTCGTATTATGGTTTCCAAGGTTTGAATCATGTGTTTGCTTGGTCCGTCGGTTTGCGGATGATACGCGGTACCCATGTTTAAACGTGGTCCCGAGGCTTTTTGTAAGGCACCCTGAAATTTAGAAGTGAAATGAGAATCTCGATCCGAGACGAGGTACATTTCCTTAAGGTATATTCGAACAAGTTTGTTAGGACTTGAAAACATTTGTTAGAACAAGTTTCTCAAGAAATTCGCGCCGCGGAAAATTTATCGGTTTTCGAAGACGTTTATTAGAGCAAGTTTCGTATCGGGTTCTGAAAAACGTTAATTATGACTATTCACCCTCGAGGCGAATACTAGTATAACGTGATGAGTCTCTCTCTCCATTTAGAATTTAGATAAAAGATTTCCTTATACGGAAGTACGAGTTTAAGGCAAGAGAAGTTTCCGTCTCGATGTGAGTATAACAAGCATATTGTAGTTCGTCGATAAAACTGTGCGAAAACGAGATGGTATACATGTATAGCATATGGTTGAAGTCGAAGGAATTTGTCATTCATTCGGAAGCATAAGTATGGTTCGATAATAATCGACGATGTGTCCCGGGTATGGTTGTTATCAATATTCTCGGAGTTTTCGGATGTCCAAACAAGAAAAATGAAGTCATGTACATGGCTGATATTGCTCAAAATAGACATATCATTAGTCGCAATATCAAGTCATATCGTCGTTTATTTCATACGAATTTGTAATATATCCATTTATATTCCGTTGTATTGTAATTAAGCATAGAATCATTGTATACTTGAAGAAATGTTGAAGATAATGAATGTAACAACTCAAAGATCAAAACCAGAACAAGAAACGAAGAAACAAAAACGTGCACCCTGGGTGTGCACTCCGCACACGCACCGCGCACGCCACCGTGCACGACCAATTTTGATCAAAAAGTTGCTTAAACAAAACATAAATGCGCACCGCGCAAAATTAAAGTGTGCACTCCGCGCACTACAGTGCGCACCGCGCACATCCTCCGCGCACGATCTCCTTTTTCGTCTGTAAAGTAGATCTGAGACGTGTAATCGAGCTGTAAAGTAAAAGGTGGTAGGTGACTAGTGCGCCCCGCGCACCTACTTTTGTGCGCGTCGCGTAAGCTGGCTTTTCCAGCTATATTCTTCCTTTTTAAGCCCCTTTCCAGCTTCATTCTTCAGACACCATTACACAGTCATTTTTAGAGGCAGAGGTTACGATTCAAGGTGATCCTTGGAGTAATCCAGGATCACCTAATCCATCATTTCAATCCGGATTCAAGAATCATCAGGATCATCATCCAAGATTCATATCAAAGGTCGATTCTTGTTATCACAATGAATTCTATCTTTATTTCCAGTTTGTTATTGTCTTTAAATATGATTGTTAGCTAGTTCTTTTTATGCTTGTCTAGATTAATAACCGAGATGTTGATTGTTACTTTGGTTGATTGATTGTTCTTATGTATGATAGTTTGATGTTTGAATACAAGAACCATTCTTGTTAAGTTTAATCTTTTCGATTCAATTAGTTAGTATACTTGTTCAACTAAGAAACACCATCTTGTTGATTTAGTATATTGATTTGCACCTAGTGACAAGTGTTTGCCCGTCTTTTACCAAAAGGGGTAAGTTGCGTCCAAACGATTAATCTATATAGGAATGTAAGAACGACTCTTGTAGATACTTTCGGATAGCTTATTTGATATGTGTAGTTATCTAGGTAAACGATCAATTCCCTAGAATCTGTTATACATATTTTCACTACTCAATTCCATATAGCTAATAGGTGTTAGAAATTTGCCTTATCTAGTGACGTTTATAGGGATCCTATTACTACACTTAATTGATTACTTGGGTTGGGTGAATTGAGCATTTAACTGGACCAAGGGAATGAAGTAAGCTAAACCATTAGTTGACATAGGAGTGGATCATGATCAACACATCATTGGCATGATCATCATTCAAGTCTTTAGACTAGTTGAATTAATTGATTACAAATAGGAGGTCTTAGATGACAAGAACATCACTTGCGTCGTGTAATCCCGTTTGAGTGTTTGCGCAAGACTACTCTTGGTCAACCGATTAATTAGTTCTGGTGCATAGTCAATCAATCCGGTCTTAATCCTATAACAACAATCAACAATCGAGGGTAAAAAGTCTAGACGAGCATATTTGTTTAATTTGATATAAAAACTATCTTTCATCTTCATAAACCTAAAATACCAAAAATATTATCTTTAAACTTATTCCTTTATTGATTTGCCCATCGTTAAAGGGCAACCCAATATCTTGTACTTGTTTGATTTCATTTATTTTAGCTTAATCACAATTTAGTTTATACAATCTTAATTTGCACATATAACTGTCCTTGGAACGATACACGGATTTTACCATTATCTATACTACTACACGATCGGGTACACTGCCCGTTAGTGTGTGTAATCTTTAAAACCGGTATTTTCCATACAACAATTCATATACCACTTTTCGCACATCAATGGCACATGGTGGTGATTAGGTTGATCAAGTCCAACCACCATCACGTGTCATTAGAACTTTGGTATGGCTTACCATAATATAACCACGTTGATCGAGTGTCGTTATATTATGCTAACTCATACCTCCATTCCCACATCACTCCATAAAATCAAATTCGGGTGATCGTGAAGATTTAAAATGAACAAAGTGTAACGACGTCTCTAACGTGACTCGTATTGAATCGAAAGAATTTATGCAACTCTGAAGATGCGTTTCCCGAGGGAAATGTATAAATGATTGTCACGTCAATGCGGTTCAAGTCAAACAATAATGTAATCCGGTACGAGAAGTGTAACGAATCATGATAATGAATAGTACGCAACCGTAGTGATAAATAGTGATGACGAGACTCACCAAGAGTAGTGGTGGTAGTAACACGAAATGGTAGATAGTAAGGAACACCGGTGTGACACCGATAGTAAGTTGAGACGGTTGGCGAATAACAATGTGGGAGACAGAGTTCCCGAACTAGTGTGACTAATGAAGTCGTCGTCATCCTTACGCGTATGAATCTTGAATTTACGTGTGTTACCAGAAAGTTGCAGAATACGAGTTTGTATGATGAAAACTTGGTACCATTAAATAGTTTGCCTAAGAATGATTCAAGTATAATGCACAAGTAGTCAAGTAAGTGCTATCTATAGCAAATGCAAGTCAGGATGCAATGATTAACTATCCAGTTGTAGTCTAGATTCACTAATGCGTCCTAACAACTCTATCAGATACACTAATGCATATCCTAGTTCCCTACAACCAACGCTCTGATACCATCTGTAGCGACCCGACAAAATCATCATTGACGGCGCCGCTAACTTGGGTCCCGTTACGTGGTCGTAGTCCCTATATGAGACTCGTTTGACCAAAATTATGTCGCATTCATTTGAAATGTATAAGACTTGCAAAGTTTAGTTTACAAAACCGTTCGACAACGAGTTTAAGTTTACAAAGGTATAAAGTATAAATGAAATCACTTGTGACATAATTAGTTTAAAATCACGGTTGCTATAAATAGCGTAAGTATATGCTTTAAGTTTGAATCCAAAGGTGCTATCACTAGCGTATGCATGTATGCTTGACTCCAAGCAAGAAATCAGAGTGTATGCATGTATGCTTGACTCCAAGCAAGTATAAGTATACGCGGAAGCATGTATCAAATAGCCATGTATGAACCTGAGAAAACATGTAGAAAACTGTCAACGAAAAACGTTGGTGAGATCATAAGTGTATTTGTAAAAGTATGTTTTTGAACCACAAGGTTTAGTATCAAATCGTATACATCTCAAAAGATGTGTTTGTATTAAAGCGTATACATCTCAAAAGATGTTGTTTGTAAACCACAAGATTTAGTATAAAGTGAATATCAAGCGTATACATCCCAAAGGATGTTGTATGTATCACGAGCACCCAATTACCAAAAACTTAACTGAATCCTACCTCTGCATAATAGTGTTAGAACCTACACTATACACCGAAAATATGTTTCATCCGTCAGATGAGGGTTCGTCAAACCCGTATGGCCACACAACATAAATTCTCGCTCACACCCTACAAGTGTAACTAATGGTAATTGGACTTGAGGATTTTTGTTCTAACTCGTAGGTATCTTTGCTCTTGTATTCGTATTTGTTCAAAGTATAAAAGTATGAAAAGAATGTATACAAATGAAATGTATATAAGTATGTAATGTATATGTTTCTCAGCCCACAATTTAAAAGTATAAAAGTATTTGAAAAGGTGGGACTATGATCTCACCTCGAGTGCACGAGTATAAAGGTACTTCACAAAGTAAACGTGTGCATGAAAGTTGTTTAGCCTTGACCTAAACAAGTAAGTTATATCAATTAACCGGTTACGACACAAGGTCGAGCGAAATGTGTTCAATTAGTCCTATGGCTCGTTACGACTCGATTAAATATAGCATGTGAATCACGTTGTCAAGTTTCTTGCAAGAATCAAGTATGAACGCATGTCAGAACGTTTGCATAAGTGTTTTGTTAAGTTTGACTAAAAGTCAAACTTGGTCAAAGTCAACGAAAAAGTCAACGGGGTCGGGTCGGGTCCCGGACTATTTTCCTAAGCTTAGAAATCATATATGAACATGTTATCCAAGTTTCATGTTGATCGGGGGTGCGTAGCATACTTAGAATTAAGCGAAAATTGACTTTTTTGGGCAGTCTGCCTCAGATGCGCCGCATCTGAGGCAGATGCGCCGCATCTGCAGCTGTATCAGCAATTCTGAGGCAGTTTTCACTTATACGATTTCAACTTCAAACGATCATAACTATTGACTCGTTAACATTCAAAACACGTATCTTATATCGTTGGAAAGGTAATTTAAAGAGGAACACAACTAAACACATTTCATGAATCAAATCCATCATTAACAACAAATAAAACCTCAATAAATGATCATTAATCGTTCAAAATCAAAGTTTCAAGTTCACAAAACGCATTTCTTGACTCGGGAATCCAATTCACACATATGATATGCCGTTTTGAAGGTAATGAAACATACAATACAACTAAATACTTACTAATAACATATCATGGCATTCAATGCATCAAAAATCCGTTTTAAAGTTCATCAAACCCTAACCAAGAATCAAGAATTCATCAATTTTGTAAATGAAGCTTTTCTAAATCAACCTACACATCAAAATGAAGCTAGTGATACTAGTAACACAATTAAAACATGAACTTTAACAATTTAACAACATTAACTCATCCAAAACACAAGATTTAGCAAGCACTTTTCATTTTCAAGCTAGTTACACCAAAAACAACAAATCGAACAAACAAATCATATATTCATGCTAGACACGAGCCATAGACACTAACTAACACCATTTCAAGTCAAAAACACGAATTTGAGAAATCTAGAGTTTTTAAAAACCTTACCCTAAGTAGTGAAATTGGTACCAAATCGAAGAGGATGAAGAGAGGATCACGAAAATGTAATTTGTTTTGATGTTTGCTTGCTTGAATTGAAATAGATGATGATTCTTTGTTATTGAGAGTTAAGAGGAAAAATGGAAGTATCAAAATGGGGAGGTGAAAAATGAGTAGAGGAAGATGGGGCTTGACTAGTTGACCTAGTCAACTAGTTTGGTCCCTTGGCGACTTTGGTCCCTCAAGTTTGAAAGCGGATGCGTGAATTAACCAAACGAATTAATTTAAATACGCGAGAATAATCGGGAGATGTTATAATTAAATAACGGAAATATTAAGAACGTTAGTTAACGAAAGGTACGAATTTAGATAACGGAAGATATTATCAAAAAAAAAGACGGTGTTAAAATAAATTTAACGGAAAAACGCGGGATGTTACATTTTGAACAAAATCATTGCCCACAACATCAACTGTAGGCTAGGAAACCACTCCCACATTCATGTCACTCAAATTTATGTTATGTGGACAATTGAACTAAATGTGGAAATTAATGTGGCGTTTCTGATGGCGTCCCGAATGAGCAACCTGATGACTGAATCAACTAGATCTCTTCCTTATGGAATGCATCTGAATAGTTTGTTTAGCTACCTCAAGGTAACTCACGCTATTGTTCAACAACCTTCATTTAAGCCACTAGATAAGTCAACCATCATTCGAGTGGTCATCTATCAGAAACCTCTCGTGGAAGAAGATCAAGTCTTCAAGAGGATCTAGATGAGATTGAGAACTATTAACCAGAGGAGGAATCGGATGAAGAAGGAATAGAAGATGAGGAGGCAAACTTACAGGAACATCAAGAATTCGAACTCGAATTTCAAAATCAAGATCGATAGGATTCTTAAGCGGGAGGAAGAGATTAGCAAGAATCACTCTAGGTTCAAGAAGGCATTGAAAGGATTTGTGAAAACAATCTCTTGCAGTAGGTCATAACTTGTGTGTTTAGGATAATGATCTTTATTGAATACTTGTGTGCTCTGTAAAGTGCTTAAATGTTGGCACTAAACAATTACGTGTAAGATAATTCGTAATGTTATGTTTATTGTGTGTTTAAATTGATTTTTCTTGTATACCCATGCAAAAAAGATAAATCTGTCACTGTACGGCTACTCCCAAGATCGACCGTGATTCGACCGTAGAACACCTGACAGAATTGATTTGTCCTAACACTCTTACACAAATTCAATGATCAATAGATTGCAAAAGAACAAATTGATATCTATGTCAAAGTGCTCTCAATTTAGCTACCTACCCCATCAAGTTTACTAGACAACATTCATCATTTGTCTATTAAAGTAAATACATTCAACAAATTCACTCCCACATCAATTAATCCAAATATCTCTTTGCAAAGCAAAAGTTCTTCACAATGAGGTCTATTGTTGAAGGAAGAGAAGTTCTTACACATCATCTTACTACATACTCTCTTGAAAGCTTCTCAAACATCAAGTGGGATGTTTTTCTCAATCTAAGAGGTACACTTTATCCTCTTCACATCAATGAACTCTATGAGAATTTTCAATTCTCACAAAATAATGAGAAAATATCATTTTCTCTTTATGGAAGAAGTCATTCATTAACGCTTAAAGAATTTGGAAATATTATGGATGTTCCGAATGAAGGGCAAACATTCTTTCTAAAACTAAATTCGTTTAATGAATTTCCTGAATGGGTAAAGAGAGACAATGTACTAGACATTATGTGCAACGGAACTCTTAAACCCGAATACATCAAAAAGGATGGATTCCTTTGTCAACATCTTGCATCAACAAATGATCTCTGGCAACATATCATCACTGCAAATGTTTACGGAAAGGGGGAACTACTGGATCGACTTGATGCAAATGAAATTACCTTCATATGGTGTCTCCGGAACTCCACCAAAAGTAAATGTTGCACACTTCTGAAATGTCCCGTTCTTATTGATTAAAAACGTTCCATATTAATTGATTTCGTTGCGAGGTTTTGACCTCTATATGAGACGTTTTTCAAAGACTGCATTCATTTTTAAAACAAACCATAACCTTTATTTCATAGATAAAGGTTTTAAAAAGCTTTATGTAGATTATCAAATAATGATAATCTAAAATATCCTGTTTACACACGACCATTACATAATGGTTTACAATACAAATATGTTACAACAAAATAAGTTTCTTGAATGCAGTTTTTACACAATATCATACAAGCATGGACTCCAAATCTCGTCCTTATTTAAGTATGTGACAGCGGAAGCTCTTAATAATCACCTGAGAATAAACATGCTTAAAACGTCAACAAAAATGTTGGTGAGTTATAGGTTTAACCTATATATATCAAATCATAATAATAGACCACAAGATTTCATATTTCAATACACATCCCATACATAGAGATAAAAATCATTCATATGGTGAACACCTGGTAATCGACATTAACAAGATGCATATATAAGAATATCCCCATCATTCCGGGACACCCTTCGGATATGATATAAATTTTGAAGTACTAAAGCATCCGGTACTTTGGATGGGGTTTGTTAGGCCCAATAGATCTATCTTTAGGATTCGCGTCAATTAGGGTGTCTGTTCCCTAATTCTTAGATTACCAGACTTAATAAAAAGGGGCATATTCGATTTCGATAATTCAACCATAGAATGTAGTTTCACGTACTTGTGTCTATTTTGTAAATCATTTATAAAACCTGCATGTATTCTCATCCCAAAAATATTAGATTTTAAAAGTGGGACTATAACTCACTTTCACAGATTTTTACTTCGTCGGGAAGTAAGACTTGGCCACTGGTTGATTCACGAACCTATAACAATATATACATATATATCAAAGTATGTTCAAAATATATTTACAACACTTTTAATATATTTTGATGTTTTAAGTTTATTAAGTCAGCTGTCCTCGTTAGTAACCTACAACTAGTTGTCCACAGTTAGATGTACAGAAATAAATCGATAAATATTATCTTGAATCAATCCACGACCCAGTGTATACATATCTCAGTATTGATCACAACTCAAACTATATATATTTTAGAATCAACCTCAACCCTGTATAGCTAACTCCAACATTCACATATAGAGTGTCTATGGTTGTTCCAAAATATATATAGATGTGTCGACATGATAGGTCGAAACATTGTATACGTGTCTATGGTATCTCAAGATTACATAATATACAATACAAGTTGATTAAGTTATGGTTGGAATAGATTTGTTACCAATTTTCACGTAGCTAAAATGAGAAAAATTATCCAATCTTGTTTTACCCATAACTTCTTCATTTTAAATCCGTTTTGAGTGAATCAAATTGCTATGGTTTCATATTGAACTCTATTTTATGAATCTAAACAGAAAAAGTATAGGTTTATAGTCGGAAAAATAAGTTACAAGTCGTTTTTGTAAAGGTAGTCATTTCAGTCGAAAGAACGACGTCTAGATGACCATTTTAGAAAACATACTTCCACTTTGAGTTTAACCATAATTTTTGGATATAGTTTCATGTTCATAATAAATATTATTTTCTCAGAATAACAACTTTTAAATCAAAGTTTATCATAGTTTTTAATTAACTAACCCCAAAACAGCCCGCGGTGTTACTACGACGGCGTAAATCCGGTTTTACGGTGTTTTTCGTGTTTCCAGGTTTTAAATCATTAAGTTAGCATATCATATAGATATATAACATGTGTTTAGTTGATTTTAAAAGTCAAGTTAGAAGGATTAACTTTTATTTGCGAACAAGTTTAGAATTAACTAAACTATGTTCTAGTGATTACAAGTTTAAACCTTCGAATAAGATAGCTTTATATGTATGAATCGAATGATGTTATGAACATCATTACTACCTTAAGTTCCTTGGATAAACCTACTGGAAAAGAGAAAAATGGATTTAGCTTCAACGGATCCTTGGATGGCTCGAAGTTCTTGAAGCAGAATCATGACACGAAAACAAGTTCAAGTAAGATCATCACTTGAAATAAGATTGTTATAGTTATAGAAATTGAACCAAAGTTTGAATATGATTATTACCTTGTATTAGAATGATAACCTACTGTAAGAAACAAAGATTTCTTGAGGTTGGATGATCACCTTACAAGATTGGAAGTGAGCTAGCAAACTTGAAAGTATTCTTGATTTTATGAAACTAGAACTTTTGGAATTTATGAAGAACACTTAGAACTTGAAGATAGAACTTGAGAGAGATAAATTAGATGAAGAAAATTGAAGAATGAAAGTGTTTGTAGGTGTTTTTGGTCGTTGGTGTATGGATTAGATATAAAGGATATGTAATTTTGTTTTCATGTAAATAAGTCATGAATGATTACTCATATTTTTGTAATTTTATGAGATATTTCATGCTAGTTGCCAAATGATGGTTCCTACATGTGTTAGGTGACTCACATGGGCTGCTAAGAGCTGATCATTGGAGTGTATATACCAATAGTACATACATCTAAAAGCTATGTATTGTACGAGTACGAATACGGGTGCATACGAGTAGAATTGTTGATGAAACTGAACGAGGATGTAATTGTAAGCATTTTTGTTAAGTAGAAGTATTTTGATAAGTGTATTGAAGTCTTTCAAAAGTGTATAAATACATATTAAAACACTACATGTATATACATTTTAACTGAGTCGTTAAGTCATCGTTAGTCGTTACATGTAAGTGTTGTTTTGGAACCTTTAAGTTAACGATCTCAATTAATGTTGTTAACCCATTGTTTATTATATCTAATGAGATGTTAAATTATTATATTATCATGATATTATGATATATTAATATATCTTAATATGATATATATACATTTAAATGTCGTTACAACGATAATCGTTACATATAAGTCTCGTTTCGAAATCCTTAAGTTAGTAGTCTTGTTTATATGTATGTAACTCATTGTTAATATACTTATGGAGATACTTACTTATCATAATCTCATGTTAACCATATGTATATCCATATATATATATATCGTCATGTCGTTTTTACAAGTTTTAACGTTCGTGAATCGCCGGTCAACTTGGGTGGTCAATTGTCTATATGAAACATATTTCAATTAATCAAGTCTTAACAAGTTTGATTACTTAACATGTTGGAAACATTTAATCATGTAAATATCAATCTCAATTAATATATATATAAACATGAAAAAGTTCGGGTCACTACAGTACCTACCCGTTAAATAAATTTCGTCCCGAAATTTTAAGCTGTTGAAGGTGTTGACGAATCTTCTGGAAATAGATGCGGGTATTTCTTCTTCATCTGATCTTCACGCTCCCAGGTGAACTCGGGTCCTCTACGAGCATTCCATCGAACCTTAACAATTGGTATCTTGTTTTGCTTAAGTCTTTTAACCTCACGATCCATTATTTCGACGGGTTCTTCGATGAATTGAAGTTTTTCGTTGATTTGGATTTCATCTAACGAAATAGTGAGATCTTCTTTAGCAAAACATTTCTTCAAATTCGAGACGTGGAAAGTGTTATGTACAGCCGCGAGTTGTTGAGGTAACTCAAGTCGGTATGCTACTGGTCCGACACGATCAATAATCTTGAATGGTCCAATATACCTTGGATTTAATTTCCCTCGTTTACCAAATCGAACAACGCCTTTCCAAGGTGCAACTTTAAGCATGACCATCTCTCCAATTTCAAATTCTATATCTTTTCTTTTAATGTCAGCGTAGCTCTTTTGTCGACTTTGGGCGGTTTTCAACCGTTGTTGAATTTGGATGATCTTTTTGGTAGTTTCTTGTATAATCTCCGGACCCGTAATCTGTCTATCCCCCACTTCACTCCAACAAATCAGAGACCTACACTTTCTACCATAAAGTACTTCAAACGGCGCCATCTCAATGCTTGAATGGTAGCTGTTGTTGTAGGAAAATTCTGCTAACGGTAGATGTCGATCCCAACTGTTTCCGAAATCAATAACACATGCTCGTAGCATGTCTTCAAGCGTTTGTATCGTCCTTTTGCTCTGCCCATCAGTTTGTGGATGATAGGCAGTACTCATGTCTAGACGAGTTCCTAATGCTTGATGTAATGTCTGCCAGAATCTTGAAATAAATCTACCATCCCTATCAGAGATAATAGAGATTGGTATTCCATGTCTGGAGATGACTTCCTTCAAATACAGTCATGCTAACTTCTCCATCTTGTCATCTTCTCTTATTGGTAGGAAGTGTGCTGATTTGGTGAGACGATCAACTATTACCCAAATAGTATCAAAACCACTTGCAGTCCTTGGCAATTTAGTGATGAAATCCATGGTAATGTTTTCCCATTTCCATTCCGAGATTTCGGGTTGTTGAAGTAGACCTGATGGTTTCTGATGCTCAGCTTTTACCTTAGAACACGTCAAACATTCTCCTACGTATTTAGCAACATCGGCTTTCATACCCGGCCACCAAAAATGTTTCTTGAGATCCTTGTACATCTTCCCTGTTCCAGGATGTATTGAGTATCTGGTTTTGTGAGCTTCTCTAAGTACCATTTCTCTCATATCTCCAAATTTTGGTACCCAAATCCTTTCAGCCCTATACCGGGTTCCGTCTTCCCGAATATTAAGATGCTTCTCCGATCCTTTGGGTATTTCATCCTTTAAATTTCCCGCTTTTAAAACTCCTTGTTGCGCCTCCTTTATTTGAGTAGTAAGGTTATTATGAATCATTATATTCATAGATTTTACTCGAATGGGTTCTCTGTCCTTCCTGCTCAAGGCATCGGCTACCACATTTGCCTTCCCCGGGTGGTAACGAATCTCAAAGTCGTAATCATTCAATAATTCAATCCACCTACGCTGCCTCATATTCAGTTGTTTCTGATTAAATATGTGTTGAAGACTTTTGTGGTCGGTATATATAATACTTTTGACCCCATATAAGTAGTGCCTCCAAGTCTTTAAGGCAAAAACAACCGCGCCTAATTCCAAATCATGCATCGTATAATTTTGTTCGTGAATCTTCAATTGTCTAGACGCATAAGCAATCACCTTCGTTCGTTGCATTAATACACAACTGAGACCTTGCTTTGATGCGTCACAATAAATCACAAAATCATCATTTCCTTCAGGCAATGACAATATAGGTGCCGTAGTTAGCTTTTTCTTCAATAATTGAAACGCCTTCTCTTGTTCATCCTTCCATTCAAATTTCTTCCCTTTATGCGTTAATGCAGTCAAGGGTTTTGCTATTCTGGAAAAGTCTTGGATGAACCTTCTGTAGTAACCAGCCAATCCTAAAAATTGACGTATATGCTTCGGAGTTTTTGGGGTTTCCCACTTTTCAACGGTTTCGATCTTTGCCGGGTCCACCTGGATACCTTCTTTGTTCACTATGTGACCGAGGAATTGAACTTCTTCCAACCAAAATGCACACTTTGAAAACTTAGCGTACAGTTTTTCTTTCCTCAATACTTCTAGCACTTTTCTCAAATGTTCTTCGTGCTCTTGATCATTCTTTGAGTAAATAAGTATGTCATCGATGAAAACAATGACAAACTTGTCAAGATATGGCTCACACACTCGGTTCATAAGGTCCATGAACACAGCTGGTGCATTAGTTAAACCAAACGGCATGACCATAAACTCGTAATGACCGTAACGTGTTCTGAAAGCAGTCTTTGGAATATCATCTTCTTTCACCCGCATTTGATGATACCCGGAACGTAAGTCAATCTTTGAATAAACAGACGAGCCTTGTAGTTGATCAAATAAGTCGTCGATTCTCGGTAGTGGGTAGCGGTTCTTGATGGTAAGTTTGTTCAACTCTCGGTAGTCGATTCACAACCTGAATGTACCATCTTTCTTCTTGACAAACAAAACAGGAGCTCCCCACGGTGATGTGCTTGGTCGAATAAAACCACGCTCTAAAAGTTCTTGTAATTGGCTTTGTAGTTCTTTCATCTCGCTGGGTGCGAGTCTCTAAGGAGCACGAGCTATTGGTGCAGCTCCTGGTACGAGATCTATTTGAAATTCAACAGATCGATGTGGGGGTAATCCCGGTAATTCTTTCGGAAATACATCGAGAAATTCTTTTGCGACGGGAACATCATTGATGCTCTTTTCTTCAGTTTATACTTTCTCGACGTGTGCTAGAACAGCATAGCAACCTTTTCTTATTAGTTTTTGTGCCTTCAAATTACTAATAAGATGTAGCTTCGTGTTGCCCTTTTCTCCGTACACCATTAAGGGTTTTCCTTTTTCTCGTATAATGCGAATTGCATTTTTGTAACAAACGATCTCTGCTTTCACTTCTTTCAACCAGTCCATACCGATTATCACATCAAAACTCCCTAACTCTACTGGTATCAAGTCAATCTTAAATGTTTCGCTAACCAGTTTAATTTCTCGATTCCGACATATATTATCTGCTGAAATTAATTTACCATTTGCTAATTCGAGTAAAAATTTACTATCCAAAGGCGTCAATGGATAACTTAATTTAGCACAAAAATCTCTACTCATATAGCTTCTATCCGCACCCGAATCAAATAAAACGTAAGCAGATTTATTGTCAATAAGAAACGTACCCGTAACAAGCTCCGGGTCTTCCTGTGCCTCTGCCGCATTAATATTGAAAACTCTTCCACAGCCTTGTCCATTCGTGTTCTCCTGGTTCGGGCAATTTCTAATAATGTGGCCCGGTTTTCCACATTTATAACAAACTACATTGGCATAACTTGCTCTGACACTACTTGCTCCGCCATTACTCGTTCCGACACCATTTGTTCCTTTCGTTCTGTTAACCCCGGGTCCGTAGACCTCACACTTCACCGCGCTATGACCATTTCTTTTACACTTGTTGCAAAATTTGGTGCAGAACCCCGAGTGATACTTTTCACACCTTTGGCATAGCTGCTTCTGATTGTTGTTGTTGTTGCAGTTATTATTGTTGTTGAGATGATTGTTGTAGTTGCTGTTGTTGTTGTTGCTGTTGTTGTTGGGCCGTTTGTTGTAGTTGCGATTGATGTTGCGATTGTTGGGATAATTGTTGCGATTATTGTTGTAATTGCTGTTGTTGTTGTATTGGTGATTCTTATCACCGTTTTCCTCCCACTTTCTTTTGACTTGCTTCACATTGGCCTCTTCAGCTGTCTGTTCTTTAATTCTTTCTTCAATCTGGTTCACTAGTTTGTGAGCCATTCTACATGCCTGTTGTATGGAGGCGGGCTCGTGTGAACTTATATCTTCTTGGATTCTTTCCGGTAATCCTTTCACAAACGCGTCGATCTTCTCTTCCTCATCTTCGAATGCTCCCGGACACAATAGGCACAATTCTGTGAATCGTCTTTCGTACGTGGTAATATCAAATCCTTGGGTTCGTAACCCTCTAAGTTCTGTCTTGAGCTTATTGACCTCAGTTCTGGGATGGTATTTCTCGTTCATCAAGTGCTTGAATGCTGACCACGGTAGTGCGTACGCATCGTCTTGTCCCACTTGCTCTAGATAGGTATTCCACCATGTTAATGCAGAACCTGTGAAGGTATGCGTAGCGTACTTCACTTTGTCCTCTTCAGTACACTTACTTATGGAAAACACCGATTCGACCTTCTCGGTCCACCGTTTCAATCCGATCGGTCCTTCGGTTCCATCAAATTCCAAAGGTTTGCAGGCAGTGAATTCTTTGTAGGTGCATCCTACACGATTTCCTGTACTGCTAGATCCAAGGTTATTGTTGGTATGTAGCGCAGCCTGTACTGCGGCTATGTTTGAAGCTAGAAAAGTACGGAATTCCTCTTCATTCATATTCACGGTGTGTCGAGTAGTCGGTGCCATTTCCTTCAAAATAGTCAAATGGAACAAGTTAATCATACAGAATATTAAGAGTAGTTAATAGTATTTCGTAGCATAATATGAACTCATTTATAAAAGCTTTTTCTTCATATTAGCGTTTTATAAGTTTAAATTCGGGTAGTACCTACCCGTTAAGTTCATACTTAGTAGCTAATATACAATTCAACTACTACAATTCTATATGAAAAACTGATCATAATAATATTTCGCGTTCAAACTTTTACACAATATTTTACAAACTTACAATACCGCTTATTTTACATATAGCATGAAATATAGCACACAATAAATTTGATACAAGATGGTTGTGAAGAGAATTCTAGCTAGTACACAAGTCGTTCAGCAAAGGCAATAAAGACACGTAATTCATACGTCCAGAAACAAGTCATGCATTCTGGTTTTACTAGGATTACTTCCCATCCTTGGTCTTGTGGAACATAACCGTTATGGCCGTTGATAAGACAGCGTGTTGTAACGTCGTCAAAGGGACGAGGGTTACGTAATGTCCAACAGTCCCGTAACAATCTAAAAACCTCATTTCTTACCCCAATTACCGACTCCGTCACTTGTGGGAACGTTTTGTTTAATAGTTGTAGCCCGATGTTCTTGTTCTCACTTTGGTGAGAAGCGAACATTACTAATCCGTAAGCATAACATGCTTCTTTATGTTGCATGTTAGCCGCTTTTTCTAAATCACGAAATCCAATATTCGGATATATTGAGTCAAAATAATTTCTTAACCCATTGCGTAAAATAGCATTTGGGTTCCCCGCAATATATGCGTCAAAGTAAACACATCGTAACTTATGGATTTCCCAATGTGATATCCCCCATCTTTCGAACGAAAGCCTTTTATAAACCAAGGCATTCTTGGAACGTTCTTCGAATGTCTTACAAACTGATCTCGCCTTAAATAGTTGTGCCGAAGAATTCTGACCGACTCTAGACAAGATTTCATCAATCATGTCTCCGGGTAGGTCTCTTAAAATATTGGGTTGTCTATCCAATTTGTGTTTTTAAACTGTAAAATAGACAAGAGTTAGATTCATAAAAAAAAAATACTTATTAATACAAGCAATTTTTACATATATCATAAAGCATAAGCACACTATATTACATATATTACACCACATGAATACAACTATCTTATTCCGACTCGCTCGTTTCTTCTTCTTCGGTTTTGGTTCGTTTTGCCAAGTTTCTAGGGATATATGATGTTCCCCTAATAAGAGCTGTCGTTTTCCACATTGGTTTAGAAAAACCTGGTGGTTTAGAGGTTCCCGGGTCATTGTTACAACTTAAGGACTTCGGGGGTTGACGATACATATAAAGTTCATCGGGGTTGGAATTAGATTTCTCTATTTTTATGCCCTTTCCCTTATTATTTTCTTTTGCCTTTTTAAATTCAGTTGGGGTAATTTCTATAACATCATCGGAATTCTCGTCGGAATCTGATTCATCGGAGAATTGGTAATCCTCCCAATATTTTGCTTCCTTGGTGGAAACACCATTGACCATAATTAACCTTGGTAGGTTGGTTGAGGATTTTCTTTTACTTAACCATTTTATTATTTCCCCCACCGGTTCTATTTCTTCATCCGGTTCCGATTCTTCTTCCGGTTCCGATTCTTCTTCCGGTTCTGACTCTTCTTCCGGTTCCTCTTCGAGAACTTGTGAATCAGTCCACGAATCATTCCAATTTACATTTGACTCTTCATTATTATTAGGTGAGTCAATGGGACTTGTTCTAGAGGTAGACATCTATCACATAATATCAAACGCGTTAAGAGATTAATATATCACATAATATTCACATGTTAAAAATATATAGTTTCCAACAAAATTTGTTAAGCAATCATTTTTCAATTAAATACGGTCGAAGTCCAGACTCACTAATGCATCCTAACAAACTCGATAAGACACACTAATGCAAAATTCTGGTTCTCTAAGACCAACGCTCGGATACCAACTGAAATGTCCCGTTCTTATTGATTAAAAACGTTCCATATTAATTGATTTCGTTGCGAGGTTTTGACCTCTATATGAGACGTTTTTCAAAGACTGCATTCATTTTTAAAACAAACCATAACCTTTATTTCATAGATAAAGGTTTTAAAAAGCTTTATGTAGATTATCAAATAATGATAATCTAAAATATCCTGTTTACACACGACCATTACATAATGGTTTACAATACAAATATGTTACAACAAAATAAGTTTCTTGAATGCAGTTTTTACACAATATCATACAAGCATGGACTCCAAATCTCGTCCTTATTTAAGTATGCGACAGCGGAAGCTCTTAATAATCACCTGAGAATAAACATGCTTAAAACGTCAACAAAAATGTTGGTGAGTTATAGGTTTAACCTATATATATCAAATCATAATAATAGACCACAAGATTTCATATTTCAATACACATCCCATACATAGAGATAAAATCATTCATATGGTGAACACCTGGTAACCGACATTAACAAGATGCATATATAAGAATATCCCCATCATTCCGGGACACCCTTCGGATATGATATAAATTTCGAAGTACTAAAGCATCCGGTACTTTGGATGGGGTTTGTTAGGCCCAATAGATCTATCTTTAGGATTCGCGTCAATTAGGGTGTCTGTTCCCTAATTCTTAGATTACCAGACTTAATAAAAAGGGGCATATTCGATTTCGATAATTCAACCATAGAATGTAGTTTCACGTACTTGTGTCTATTTTGTAAATCATTTATAAAACCTGCATGTATTCTCATCCCAAAAATATTAGATTTTAAAAGTGGGACTATAACTCACTTTCACAGATTTTTACTTCGTTGGGAAGTAAGACTTGGCCACTGGTTGATTCACGAACCTATAACAATATATACATATATATCAAAGTATGTTCAAAATATATTTACAACACTTTTAATATATTTTGATGTTTTAAGTTTATTAAGTCAGCTGTCCTCGTTAGTAACCTACAACTAGTTGTCCACAGTTAGATGTACAGAAATAAATCGATAAATATTATCTTGAATCAATCCACGACCCAGTGTATACGTATCTTAGTATTGATCACAACTCAAACTATATATATTTTGGAATCAACCTCAACCCTGTATAGCTAACTCCAACATTCACATATAGAGTGTCTATGGTTGTTCTGAAATATATATAGATGTGTCGACATGATAGGTCGAAACATTGTATACGTGTCTATGGTATCTCAAGATTACATAATATACAATACAAGTTGATTAAGTTATGGTTGGAATAGATTTGTTACCAATTTTCACGTAGCTAAAATGAGAAAATTTATCCAATCTTGTTTTACCCATAACTTCTTCATTTTAAATCCGTTTTGAGTGAATCAAATTGCTATGGTTTCATATTGAACTCTATTTTATGAATCTAAACAGAAAAAGTATAGGTTTATAGTCAGAAAAACAAGTTACAAGTCGTTTTTGTAAAGGTAGTCATTTCAGTCGAAAGAACGACGTCTAGATGACCATTTTAGAAAACATACTTCCACTTTGAGTTTAACCATAATTTTTGTATATAGTTTCATGTTCATAATAAAAATAATTTTCTCAGAATAACAACTTTTAAATCAAAGTTTATCATAGTTTTTAATTAACTAACCCCAAAACAGCCCGCGGTGTTACTACGACGGCGTAAATCCGGTTTTACGGTGTTTTACGGTGTTTTTCGTGTTTCCAGGTTTTAAATCATTAAGTTAGCATATCATATAGATATATAACATGTGTTTAGTTGATTTTAAAAGTCAAGTTAGAAGGATTAACTTTTATTTGCGAACAAGTTTAGAATTAACTAAACTATGTTCTAGTGATTACAAGTTTAAACCTTCGAATAAGATAGCTTTATATGTATGAATCGAATGATGTTATGAACATCATTACTACCTTAAGTTCCTTGGATAAACCTACTGGAAAAGAGAAAAATGGATTTAGCTTCAACGGATCCTTGGATGGCTCGAAGTTCTTGAAGCAGAATCATGACACGAAAACAAGTTCAAGTAAGATCATCACTTGAAATAAGATTGTTATAGTTATAGAAATTGAACCAAAGTTTGAATATGATTATTACCTTGTATTAGAATGATAACCTACTGTAAGAAACAAAGATTTCTTGAGGTTGGATGATCACCTTACAAGATTGGAAGTGAGCTAGCAAACTTGAAAGTATTCTTGATTTTATGAAACTAGAACTTTTGGAGTTTATGAAGAACACTTAGAACTTGAAGATAGAACTTGAGAGAGATCAATTAGATGAAGAAAATTGAAGAATGAAAGTGTTTGTAGGTGTTTTTGGTCGTTGGTGTATGGATTAGATATAAAGGATATGTAATTTTGTTTTCATGTAAATAAGTCATGAATGATTACTCATATTTTTGTAATTTTATGAGATATTTCATGCTAGTTGCCAAATGATGGTTCCCACATGTGTTAGGTGACTCACATAGGCTGCTAAGAGCTGATCATTGGAGTGTATATACCAATAGTACATACATCTAAAAGCTATGTATTGTACGAGTACGAATACGGGTGCATACGAGTAGAATTGTTGATGAAACTGAACGAGGATGTAATTGTAAGCATTTTTGTTAAGTAGAAGTATTTTGATAAGTGTATTGAAGTCTTTCAAAAGTGTATAAATACATATTAAAACACTACATGTATATACATTTTAACTGAGTCGTTAAGTCATCGTTAGTCGTTACATGTAAGTGTTGTTTTGAAACCTTTAAGTTAACGATCTCAATTAATGTTGTTAACCCATTGTTTATTATATCTAATGAGATGTTAAATTATTATATTATCATGATATTATGATATATTAATATATCTTAATATGATATATATACATTTAAATGTCGTTACAATGATAATCGTTACATATATGTCTCGTTTCAAAATCCTTAAGTTAGTAGTCTTGTTTATATGTATATAACTCATTGTTAATATACTTATGGAGATACTTACTTATCATAATCTCATGTTAACCATATGTATATCCATATATATATATCGTCATGTCGTTTTTACAAGTTTTAACGTTCGTGAATCGCCGGTCAACTTGGGTGGTCAATTGTCTATATGAAACATATTTCAATTAATCAAGTCTTAACAAGTTTGATTGCTTAACATGTTGAAAACATTTAATCATGTAAATATCAATCTCAATTAATATATATATAAACATGGAAAAGTTCGGGTCACTACAACTTCATGGCATCAAGAATGCAACATGCAGCTCAACATTCCCATATGTCACTTCCGTATGGTCTCCATCTGACCAAACTATTCGCATATGTTGGAATGACATCTCCGTTTCACCATTCCATTCAAGTCTCTTCATATCCAATATGCAAAGCTTCAACCAAGCAGATTCAAGAACCTCCTCTTGAAAATTCACCCAACTTTTGTTCTCTTTCGACAAAGGGACAAAATAGTGTGATTCAAGGAAACATTCTAAAGCTTGGTAAAGATTGTCACGACTTGAATACAAGGATAAGGGTCACTCCTCTCGTCATGATAATTGAACTTTTCTGACTGTCATGAATTATCTATGTATGAATTATCTATGTTTAGTATGTGACTTGAATAAAATGTGTGCTTGTTATGTTTTAATATATGTTTTCCAACGTGCACAGTTTAAGGGGGAGCTTTTCTCTAAGGGCGAGCATAGTTCTAGGGGGATCTAACCTTTTTGATTCGACAAAAGGGGGAGAAAGATGGATACAAGTGATTGTTAACACTTGCGTATTTATAGCAAAATGTCCCTCATCACTTGTATGTATGTCATCATCAAAAAAGGGGAGAATGTTGGTTAATGAACTAAACGACAAAGTTAAGTATGATGATTAACCAAAGAATATGTTTTGATGATGACACATACATATGCATAAGTGATGACTGACATCTTAACATAAAACACGCAAGGTCACTAATCCATACTTTATCTTGCAAATGACCAAGTCAAACATAGCTTAAAAGAATAGAATTAAAAGTTCAGCAACATACACGGTCAAAGACACGGTCGACCGCATAGCCAGCCGCAGAACCCCAAACTGAATTACAATGCAGTTTTGTGAAAACAAGTTGCACGGTCGCTACTACGGTCAACTGCAGTGCGACCGCAGTTTTCTCTGTTACCAATTTTGACCAAATAAAGTTTGACTAGTTTCCAAAATCTATAATTCAATAAACCTTTCCCAACATGCTTAGAATAGATGCCTTCTCCATACTCAATTGAGTTTTGATCATAAAAACACCAATCGTGGTTAATTACGCTTAATGACATCTTAATGAAAAATTAACCAAGATTAGGCATAACACATAAGTGTTAATCAACAACTTGTGATCTTAATTCTTATCTAGACATCCTTAGTATGATCATCAAGTACCAACACACTTAAGCCAATGTCACTAGAACAATAATTACTATTAAAGATGACTTAGTGATTAATTAAGGGAAATGCTTTCAAGTGTAACTAGTAAAGACTTGTAATCCTAAAATACACTTAGATACATTTAGGATGGTCACCAAGTGCCAACTAGAGATTGCTCTTCCCTTGTGCATGTGTTGGACACTTGTAACAACCCAACCAACCCTCGACCAAACCACGCGAGAATACAAAATAAAAATAAAAAAAATTATTTCTGTGCAGCATACCCGCGAGGCGCGCCAGGTAGGGGCGCGCCGCGCGCCAAAGTGGACTGTCCGGAAATTTTGTAAATGCGAAAAAGATAGACTAGTTCCCGACTCTTTTAGATGAAACGCTTTTTACCATACATCCAAATATGTAAAACTAACCTGTTTCAAACATAAAATCAATATTTTACAAGCGGGGCCCACACGACCCAAATTACAAGTTTAGTACAAGTTAAGAGTTTCGACCACCAAAAAGTTTAAGTTCCAAACTACGCATTGAGCATGGTGTTTGGGATTAAACTACCCAACTATCGGTCAAACTCCAAGAGCTACAAAAGCCAAAAGCGTCCCCTAGCATCAAGCGGGATCTCTAGTCCAAAATGATGCCCTTACCCTTGTCCAAAACCGAACCTATAAAATGGTAAACTACGAGAGGGTAAGCAAAGCTTAGTGAACGCAATAATTACACGAATACATATATAATTATACCTACTTGCATACACTTACACACCAAACCGCAAACACGCTAGCATACACATTTAGCTTATCGTCACAATAACAAGCTATAAATCTCCAATACCACAAGCTAGCATAATAAGCGCATATGAATATAACTCGAATAATATAATATGCTTACAACACAAATAACCATGGTTAACCAATAGTACAAGGGAACGGCGCTCGCGAAAACGCCATCGGTGTTCACAACATCCGTTAGGGCACTTAACACCTCGCACCACTAACCCCTAGGATGGCACCTTAACACCTCGGCACATCACCCCGAGTGGCATCTTAACACCTCGATGCATCACTCATTAATTTACGGAGTGGTGTCTTAACACCTCGACACTACACTCCTAGGTGGCATCTTAACACCTCGATGCTACACCCGAGTGGCATCTTAACACCTCGATGCTACACTCTTCACGTGAAACATGGTGTCTTAGCACCTCGACACTACACATTTCACGCTACAACAAATAGACACATTATATACATACGCATATAATTATTCCACTCACCTTAAAGTCTTGTGAAAAGATACTCGAGCTTGCAAGACCTCAAAGTAACGTACCTATCATATAATACACATCATCAAACGCAAACTTAAGTCAGTAAACTAAACCCTTTTCACCATTCTAAGCCATTTTGACCCAAGGTTCAATTTCAACCCATTTGCACCCTTAACCCTAAATTGGGTCAACACACACCAAAACCCTAATCATTCGTCAAGATGGGTTTAAAACACATTTAGGTCACAAGGCTAACTCGTTTTCATACTTGCTAGGCCACTTAGGTCATTAAAGACTCATTTGACCCATTTCAAGGTCAACACACCCATTTGGGTCATCCATACCCAATAACACCCATTTACATATTATTAAAGTGTTCTAGCAACTAACTAACCAAATTTAAGACTCAAAAGTCCAATTAACACATTCAAACCCTAGGTTAGTCATCAATGAGCCTTCATAACCCATATTCACCCAAAATCCCCAAAATACTAACAAAATGGGTCTTTGGTTCATCACTAGCCCAAACCCTAACCCTTAAAGCAATTAAAGTAAGAAATCGGGCTTTATAACTTACCAACACAATCACCACGTAGCTATCGACTAGATGAACGACTTTATAATTTGCACCAAGACCCGATTCAACCTCTTTCACCCTTTAATGGAGCTTTCTCTCTCAAGGATTTTACTCTCTCTCTCTAGAGTTTAATTGGAGAAGATAAGGTTGTTGGTAATGGAGTGAATGAAGCTCCAAAACTGATCCAAGGCATTAAATTCGGGCTTCAATGTGTTTTGACCAAAATGCCCTCAAAATATCTATTTTAAAAGAAGAGGAGAATCTGTCGCAGACAGATGGCGCGGCGCGCCATCAGGCCACGTGGCGCGCGACACCTCCAGTTCAGCTTCTTTCTTGCTTTTAAATCTATAACCAAAACCCCGGTTCAAGTATCGAACATTACACTTATATACACTACAAATACTCGGGTCTTACAACTCTCCCCCACTTATTCGGATTGCGTCCTCGCAATCCAAGCCGCATGACACGAGGGAAGATAAACTAACACGAACTCTTCGGGCTCCCAAGTGAACTCGGAACCTTTACTTCGCTGCCATTGAACCTTGAAAGTTCTCACCTCTTTATTCCTCAACATTTTCACCTTCTCGTCAAGGATAGCAATCGGTTCCTCTACATATTCTAACTTATTGTTTAGCTCGATCTCGTCTAAAGGCATCCATGAGGAATCATCCGCAAGACACTTACTGAGGTGGGAAACATGAAATGTATTATGGATCCCCGCAAGCTCTTCGAGTAATTCCAATCGATATGCAACTTCACCAACACGAGCTAAAACCTTGAACGGCCCAATAAACTGAGGAGCTAACTTTCCCCGTTTTCGAAATCGAATAATACCCTTCCATGGCGAAACCTTAAGCATCACCATATCGCCTTCTTGGAACTCAATCAATCGCCTACGTCTATCAGCATACGACTTTTGCCTATCTTGAGCCTTCTTCAAATGTTCCCGAATCAAATCGATCTTGCTATTGGTCTCTAAAACCAAATCGGTACTCCCGATCTCTCTTTGACCCACTTCTCCCCAACAAACGAGAGTTCGACACCTACGCCCATAAAGCATTTCGTAAGGTGGCATCCCGATACTAGTATGATAACTATTATTGTACGAGAATTCCACCAAAGGCAAATGCTCATCCCAACTACCACCGAAGTCAATGATGCACGCCCGTAACATATCTTCCAAAGTTTGATTCGTACGTTCAGTTTGACCGTCCGTTTGAGGATGATACGCCGTACTCAACTTCAATTGCGTACCCATATCTTCATGAAACTTTTCCCAAAACCGAGATGTAAAACGGGTATCTCGATCCGAAATAATAGATATAGGAACCCCATGTCGCGAGACCACTTCCTTGATAAACAACTTAGCCAAGGCCTCCAACGATATCGCTTCTTTAATGGGAAGAAACAAAGCGCTTTTTGTCAATCGGTCAACTATAACCCAAATCGAATCGAATTGGGTTCTCGCCGTTTTAGGTAACTTTGTAATGAAATCCATGGTAATGTGTTCCCATTTCCACTTCGGGATTTCTAACGGTTGCAACTTACCATACAGCTTTTGGTGTTCGGCTTTTACTTGTAAACACGTGACACATTGCTCAACATGCTTCACAACATCACGTTTCATGCCCGGCCACCAATAATCTTTCTTCAAGTCATGATACATTTTTGTCGCGCCCGGATGAATGGAATATTTTGACTTATGTGCTTCATCAAGTAGCACCCGTCGGTAATCACCCATCTTAGGCACCCACACCCTTCCTTGAAAAGACAACAAACCACGCGGGCCCATAGTAATGAACTCCGATTGGCCCACGATTCGTTCCACATGCTTATTGTGAACGTAAGCCTCTATTTGAATCTCGCCAAGCTTCTCAAGAAAATCGTTGGAAATAATCAAACGTAACGACCCCACTTTTATCGCCGGATGTTGACTCTTTCGACTCAACGCATCCGCGACAACATTCGCCTTACCCGGATGATAAAGTATTTCAAAATCATAGTCTTTCACCACATCCATCCACCTACGTTGGCGATAATTCAAATCTCGTTGATTAAAGAGATGTTTCAAACTCTTATGATCTGAATAAATCATACACTTGACACCATACAAGTAATGGCGCCAAATTTTCAACGCAAGCACAACCGCCGCCAACTCAAGATCATGAGTCGGATATCTCGTTTCGTGTTCCTTAAATTGTCGAGAGGCATAAGCGATGACTTTACCTCTTTGCATCAGAACACACCCGAGCCCATTTAGCGAAGCATCACAATAAACCGTCATATCTTCCACACCTTCCGGTAATACTAACACCAGAGCTTGACACAACTTCTCTTTTAACAATTGAAAAGCAATTTCTTGCTCGTTCTCCCAATTAAACTTAGCATTCTTTCTCGTCAACTTCGTTAATGGAGAAGCAATCTTAGAAAAGTCTTGGATAAACCGACGATAATAACCGGCCAATCCGAGGAAACTTCGGATTTCCGTAGGCGTAGTCGGTCGTCCCCAACTCTTCACCGTCTCTATCTTCCCCGGATCTACTTGAATACCGTATTTGTTCACAATATGACCAAGGAATTGGACTTCCCTTAGCCAAAATTCACATTTGGAGAACTTAGCATACAACTTCTCCTTTCGTAAGGTCTTCAATACTTCACGCAAATGACGTTCATGTTCGTTCATACTTTTCGAATAGACTAGTATGTCGTCGATGAACACTATTACCGACTTGTCCAACATAGGTTGGCACACTCGGTTCATAAGATCCATGAATGCCGCCGGTGCATTCGTAAGACCAAAAGGCATCACCACAAACTCAAAATGCCCATACCGCGTTCTAAAAGCCGTTTTCTCAATGTCTTCCTCACGGACCCGCATTTGGTGATAGCCGGACCGTAGGTCGATCTTAGAGAAATACGTTGCACCTTGAAGTTGATCAAATAAATCGTCAATCCTAGGTAATGGATAACGATTCTTGATCGTCACTTTATTCAACTCACGGTAATCAATGCACATACGCATACTACCATCTTTCTTCTTCACAAATAACACCGGAGCGCCCCACGGCGAAGCACTCGGTCGGATAAAACCCTTCTCAAGCAACTCTTGGGTTTGATTTAACAACTCTTGCATTTCCGTTGGTGCTAAACGGTAAGGAGTTTTAGCAATGGGGGTAGCCCCCGGAACCAACTCAATGCGAAATTCAACTTGTCTTTCAGCCGGAACACTCGGTAATTCATCCAGAAAAACGTCTTTAAATTCACTAACCACCGGAATTTCATGAATGGGCGGTGGCTCATTACGACTATCAACAACATGAGCAAGGAAAGCCATGCCACCGGTAACAACGAGACGACGTGCCCGTGCAAAAGTGCATATCGGCACCGGTCTCCTTCGCTTATCACCATGAATAATCAACTCTCCCCCACTTGGGGTCTTCACACGAATAAACTTATCATGGCATGCAATATCGGCTCTAAAACGATCGAGCCAATCCATACCAACGACAATATCAAAGTCGCCCAAGGTCATTGGAATAAGATCAATTTTAAAGGTTTCGGCACCAAAAACAACATCACAATTTTCACACACATCGACCACTAGCACCGTCTTGCCGTTCGCTATTTCGACTTCTACCAGACGACTTAACTTAGATAACGGTCTATCAAGTTTAGGCACAAATCTAGGAGACACAAACCACAAATTTGCACCGCTATCAAAAAGAATCCTCGCCGGATTAGAATTAACCATGAAAGTACCTGAGACAACTTCGTTCGATTGTTTGGCTTCATCATTAGTCATCAAGTAGTTGCGACCCCTAGCCGTACCCGCCGCCTTCTCTAACCGCTTCACATTATCATTTCGCAAATTGGGACACGCCGGCTTCTTATGCCCCTCTTTGCCGCAATTAAAACAAGTGACTTTGTTTCCGGAAGATGGTTTCGGACACTCACGAGCCATATGACCCGGTTGCCCACAATTGTAGCACGTATAAGAAAACCCGCCGGTAGTGCCCTTCTTTGCACTATTGACACTTTCAGCCCCCCTCTTGCTCTTGCTCTTCTTGCTTGAGGCGTTAGAGTAACTAAAACCTTCAAATTTTCTTTTGGAAAACATGAAATCACTCTTTCTTGGAACCTCCGGCTCAAAACCCCGAGCCAACTCGAACAATTCATCAAAAGACTTAGCCATACCCCGACTAATCTTCCCCTTGTACTCATCATTCAAAGTACGGTAGAAATCCTTCATGAGCTTATGATCATCACCCACATATTCCGGGCAAAAACGAGTCTTTGCCAAGAATGTAGACTTGAGTGTAACCAAGTCCATTGACCCTTGTTGCAAATGGTACAACTCGTCCCGGATTCTATCGAGATCGGATGAAGTTCGGTATTCTCTAAAAAATTATTTCTTGAACTCCTCCCATGTCAAGCCCATACATTGTTCTTCACCATACAAGTTGATTTTATCGTCCCACCACAACTTAGCTTCTTCGCGTAACATGCTAGAACCATACCTCGTATTCTTTTCGGGAGGACATTTCGCGGTACGGAAAGCTCCCTCAATATAGGAGATCCAACATGTACTTTTTAAAGGATCCCGCACCCCATTAAACATCGGGGGTTGAGCATCCTTGAAGTTCTTGTAGTAGAAGTCCCGCCTTCCTTCACCTCCTTCACCGCGAGGATAGATATTCCTAGCGTCAAGGGCCTCTTCGATAGTGGCCTTCATTCGTTCATTAATTAGATCGGTTATTTGCTCATCAACCGAATCTTGAAAGACCTTTCGAACGTCCGCAAGAAAATCCGCTTTTAACTTCTTAAAGATGGCCTCGACCTTGGTTGAGAACTCGGCGTCCCCGCTTGTACTTCCGTTATCATGTTCGGGACCGTTTCTCGTCTTCATTCTATAAAACGAATTAGGTTAAACCACCAAACGGAAGGACAAATTATATATATATATATACATACACATACGCCACACTACTCTATCTCGCTCAACAATCATCGTACATTACTTGTTTGACACGATTTGCGCCCGTAACAATGGTAGCTAATCATTGTTACGCGAGCACGTCGCATTAACTTGCTAGTACAACGTCCATCTCGCTCGATGCTCGCTAAACATACTTAACAAATAGCGCATGATTAGTTTACATAAACCTATGCACAAACTAATCCCGATCCGACCCAAGGTCCTACAAGTCCCGCATAGCGCACACACAAAAAGTCTAAGTCTAGGCGCCTATCTCAAGTCACCTAAATCCCTTAGACCATGCTCTGATACCACTTGTAACAACTCAAACCAACCCTCGACCAAACCACGCGAGAATACAAAATAAAAATAAAAAAAAAATATTTCTGTGCAGCATACCGGCGCGGCGCGCCAAAGTGGACTGTCCGGAAAGTTTGTAAATGCGAAAAAGATTGACTAATTCCCGACTCTTTTAGATAAAACGCTTTTTACCATACATCCAAATATGTAAAACTAACCTGTTTCAAACATAAAATCAATATTTTACAAGCGGGGCCCACACGACCCAAATTACAAGTTTAGTACAAGTTAAGAGTTTTGACCACCAAAAAGTTTAAGTTCCAAACTACGCAATAAGCATGGTGTTTGGGATTAAACTACCCAACTATCGGTCAAACTCCAAGAGCTACTAAAGCCAAAAGCGTCCCCTAGCATCAAGCGGGATCTCTAGTCCAAAACGATGCCCTTACCCTTGTCCAAAACCGAACCTATAAAATGGTAAACAACGAGAGGGTAAGCAAAGCTTAGTGAATGCAATAATTACACGAATACATATATAATTATACCTACTTGCATACACTTACACACCAAACTGCAAACACGCTAGCATACACATTTAGCTTATCGTCACAATAACAAGCTATAAATCTCCAATACCACAAGCTAGCATAATAACCGCATATGAATATAACTCGAATAATATAATATGCTTACAGAACAAATAACCATGGTTAACCAATAGTACAAGGGAACGGCGCTCGCAAAAACGCCATCGGTGTTCATAACATCCGTTAGGGCACTTAACACCTCGCACCACTAACCCCTAGGGTGGCACCTTAACACCTCAGCACATCACCCCGAGTGGCATCTTAACACCTCGATGCATCACTCATTAATTTATGGAGTGGTGTCTTAACACCTCGACACTACACTCCTAGGTGGCATCTTAACACCTCGATGCTACACCCGAGTGGCATCTTAACACCTCGATGCTAAACTCTTCACGTGAAACATGGTGTCTTAGCACCTCGACACTACACATTTCACGCTACAACAAATAGACACATTATATACATACGCATATAATTATTCCACTCACCTCAAAATCTTGTGAAAAGATACCCGAGCTTGCAAGACCTCAAAGTAACGTACCTATCATATAATACACATCATCAAACGCAAACTCAAGTCGGTCAACCAAACCCTTTTCACCATTCTAAGCCATTTTGACCCAAGGTGCAATTTCAACCCATTTGCACCCTTAACCCTAAATTGGGTCAACACACACCAAAACCCTAATCATTCGTCAAGATGGGTTTAAAACACATTTAGGTTGCAAGGCTAACTCATTTTCATACTTGCTAGGCCACTTAGGTCATTAAAGACTCATTTGACCCATTTCAAGGTCAACACACCCATTTGGGTCATCCATACCCAATAACACCCATTTACATATTATTAAAGTGTTCTAGCAACTAACTAACCAAATTTAAGACTCAAAAGTCCAATTAACACATTCAAACCCTAGGTTAGTCATCAATGAGCCTTCATAACCCATATTCACCCAAAATCCCCAAAATACTAACAAAATGGGTCTTTGGTTCATCACTAGCCCAAACCCTAACCCTTAAAGCAATTAAAGTAAGAAATCGGGTTTTATAACTTACCAACACAATCACCACGTAGCTATCGACTAGATGAACGACTTTATAATTTGCACCAAGACCCGATTCAACCTCTTTCACCCTTTAATGGAGCTTTCTCTCTCAAGGATTGCACTCTCTCTCTCTAGAGTTTAATTGGAGAAGATAAGGTTGTTGGGAATGGAGTGAATAAAGCTCCAAAACTGATCCAAGGCATTAAATTCGGGCTCCAATGTGTTTTGACCAAAATGCCCTCAAAATATCTATTTTAAAAGAAGAGGAGAATCTGTCGCAGACAGATGGCGCGGCGCGCCATCAGGCCGCGCGGCGCGCGACACCTCCAGTTCAGCTTCTTTCTTATTTTTAAATCTATAACCAAAACCCCGTTTCAAGTATCGAACATTACACTTATATACACTACAAATACTCGGGGTCTTACAACATTAATGTATGCTTACACATTAATCGTGCAATATGTTATATTGCAAGTAAGCTTGCTAAAAGCTTAAATTACAAGTTGTGCAAATATCTATATGATTGATCCTAGAATAACCATCTCTTGCTATGTGTGAGTATTACTTGCTACTTGCCAATATGCTTAATACTCATAAATTTGTCAACTTGATTAATATGTTTGCTATGTGCTTACTAGTTAGGATTCAAGTAACTAACCTACTCCAATAAATTAAGTGTAAAATGGTTCACAATGAAATTATAGTCAATTGTCTATTTGGTCTAGTCTAAGTAACTAAGTGTGATTGCTTATTCAAGTATGACTTAACTTTGATGTCTCTACATACTTAATGATTATCTTAGAAAGACATCATTCAATTAATCTCCACCTAAACTCAAATGGAACATGACTTGTGATTAATTGAAACTAGGAAATTAATGACATAGTGACTAGTCTTTATAATTGAACCAAAGGCATTAATGTGACTAACTAAGTCTTGACCAAACTGAGATTTCCCAAAATATCCATCATGACACTTCTCCAAGAATGTTGGGTTTCTCACTTTTGGAATGTTAAGTCACTTTCACACAATAAGACCAAATCTCACACACTTAATGCATATAGTACTTGCATGGGATGTTTGGTTTCTTTTGCAGGTGCTAGAAGGAGTAAAGGTGCCAAAATGTGGTGTTCAAATTTGAGTCAAACGGCTATACAATGGATACCAAATTTGGACTGGAGCACGCACGGTCGACCGTGCTGGAAACCGTCAACGGCTATTTTTTAAATCCCACTATAAAAGGCAAACATTAAAGAGCATTTGAAGTTGACCCTCTTGCATATTTCAAAGGCTTATTTTCAGAGATCACAAGGGCTCTAATTACTACTCAAATGTGATCAAGTAAGAGAAGATTCTATAATCTTATAGATATAGAATTTGGTTGTTGTAAACTTAATAATCAAAATCATTAATCTTGTGAGTTTACTTAGTGTAATGTATGTCCTAGTATTGTCTTAGGATCATCATTGCAAAGGGTATAAGTCTTGTAACTTCAATTAGTGGAAGCATAGGCTAGTTTAGTGATCTACTTCCTTAAAGGGACTTAGAAAGTTGATTAATCTTATTTAAAGATTAATACTTGTCCAAGGTAAAGACAAGTTAATCTAGGTTGGAGTTGATATTTCAAAGGGATAGAAAAGATTAGGTTTGTTATCTACCAAAGAAGTTGAAGACTTGTAAATCGGATCTCCACCGGGTTTGGAGAAAAGTGCTTAGTGAAGCAACAAATTCCGATTAGTGTAATCGGGGAGTGGATTAAGGTGGATTAGTTAACATCCACTCGAACTACTATAAATCTTTGTGTCTATGTTCTTTACATTACTTTATTCATCATTTTGAACATATACACTACACACATCAAGTTTGAGTTGAATCGGTTGATCATAATTAATCGAATTTGGTGATCAATCGAAAAAGTGGTAAAAAGGTATTAAGTAACCATTCACCCTCCCCCCCTCTCTAGTTACTTACAAAGGGTAATTTAGTCATCAGACAATTATTGAAGGTGATTATAAGGTCATAATCTTGATTATAAAATTTCGATAGTTTAGATCATGGATATTAATGAAAATGAAAGGCTATGATTAATAGTTAGAATTTTAGATGATCTATTTTTGATTTTGATGGTATAATATAAAGAGATTATTATTATTATTATTATTATTATTATTATTATTATTATTATTATTATTATTATTATTATTATTATTATTATTATTATTACTACTACTATTTAATTTTTTTGTTTAATGTATATAGTCAACCATTTCAACAAATTGTATAAAATATGAACAAAATAGTAAATGTTCGTAAATCACTTCACTATCACTATATACATTAAAAGAGAGTCTCGATTAGCTAATAAATGTTTTCAAAACCCCCTTAATCACCGTTAGATTAAAAAATTACATTACAATACCTCTTAATCCAACGATCATTAATCATTCACTAAAAATATTAGCTAATAAATCAATTATTTACCTTAATTACCCAATAATTGTAACAACCCGACTTTTTCCTTTTACTATCGTTAGTTATCCGTTAAGTATTTAACGGTAGTTACTTAGACTTGTGTGTTTAATTAAATTAAATACATACTTAACAGAGAAGTGTTTGAATTAATATGTTATATTAATTTACGATTTATTTCAGATAGTGAAAGAACTAGAAAATGTTACGATTAAGTTTATCGTCTAGAAGACTTTTCAGTTTACGGATCTCAGAAAAACAACACAATAATTATTTTCGATAATTATTGACTTTAAGAAAATTATTTTTAATTTATTATTTATTTAATGAATTAAACTCAGTGATTGCGTTTCAACGACTAGTTAAAGTTCCGGAGGCCCGGTACGGTTAACGGCACTCGAAACGAACCACGCGCGTACAAGTAAGTAAGCAAAACGAGCCCAGGACACCCCTAGGTGGGCCATTCGTCCGAACCCTCCCCCACATACCCCTTATGGACTAAACTTTGGGCTTATGTTTAATTAGGGATTAAATTAGGCCCTAACCTAGACTATAAATGGAAATCCTAAACTAGAAACTCTCATAATTCCCCTAAAGCTAGTCGACATCTCCTCTCCCTCCCCTCTCTTGGCCGTCGGCCATCACCACCCCACAACCACCATCACAAGTTGATTTTTGAAGAAACCTCGTACACGAACGTTGTTCCTTGTGTCGTTCCCTACGCGTTAGTGTGCTCAATTTGATTGTTTGAGGTATAATTGTTAACCCTAATTTCATTAATTCAGTTTTTTGATCAATTACATGGTGTATTAGAGTCTAGTGCTCAATTAATGGTGTCTAGTATTGCTAATTGTTGATTGATTGCGAAATTGACGTTGTATGATTGAAAAACGAATTTCTTTATTGATGATCTGATTAAATTGATATGATATCTGACTTTTTAATATGTTTAATTAGAAAGATATCGAAAAGTTATTAATTTTAGACTCCGATTTTGCGTGATTTCGTTATCGTATGCTCAAGATATGCGTAATCGAAGTTTACGTTAGGGTTTTGCATGAAATCCGAATTTTCTGAGTCACATGCTATGTGTTTTAGCTTATGAAAGTTGTGCTACTGTATTCCTTATGAAAATTTATGCAATTTAGATTAAAGATTTGCGTTAAAAGGTTATGTAATGCTTCCGATATGATTGAACGAAGTTTTGGATCGTAAAGTATGCTGAATCTGTTTTTAAGTTTACATAAAAATTTCTAGAATGAACTGGGAATTGTTTTAGACTTTGAGCTTCTGTAATATGTTACTTTAGATGTTCCTTGACATGTTTCATTTGTATGAGAACTTGTGAGAAAGTGATTTTCCATGAGTTATATGCTAATCTTTTTGATATGTCTGTTTGATGATTAAAAACTGATGAGTCTGTAATGTTTTGCAAATCTGTACGAATTGGCTAAAGCAATGCTTCTGATTATTTTATCACTTAAATTTTGAGATGTCTTGAGACGAAACCAATTGGCCGTTCGTTAAAATATATTTTCTATATTTTATGAAAAATATTTAAAAACTGACGCGCGAGCAGAATTTTCTGTAATGAACCTGAACTTGAGCCTTTCTGATATTGGACTTTTATTTATCGTATGAGGCCTTGGCTGGAATTTTTGGAATAGATTTTAAGTCTAGTTAAGATCTGGAGTTGATCATAATTTTAAGAATTATGTGCTATGCACTATGAGTGTATTTCTTTACGACGTATGATTTTCGAAGGTTTACTTTAAGATGTGGAGAATGCGATTTACTAAATTACGAGCGATAACATGTTATATGACTTAAGTATGATTCGTTGACTATGTTTGCATGACTTACTGAGATGTTTGACTTTAGTTGACGTATTTGGCAGAGTTGACTTTTGGTTTGACTTTGGTTGACTTTCGTTGACTTGCTTGGATTAGTTGACTTTTACATGTTTGTTGAGTCAGTCTGAGCACTAGGACTTTACGTACACTATGGGTTGACTAAGTTTGACCTATTAGTGTATACTTAAGATGATTTACTTATTTAGGTTGCGTTGTTCAGTCGAGAGTGTTCGACTACAGTACAGTTTGCTAAGATCTTTACGAGTATTTTTGCTAAGGTGAGTCTACAGTCCCAACTACATTTTTACAGGGATGAGATGCATGCTTTTTACAAATGTTTTACGTGTTTGGCACAAGTAACTTACTAAGATTATACATATGAGTTCAGATCAAAAATCCCTTAGCTTGATTATATTAGTTACTTTGTAAGCTCTACTTATAGGGACGGTACCGTTAGGTTTGACAAACCTCACCGCAATGTTAAACAGGTGCTTATGTAGTTGTTACACGTACACTTGATCGGTGTATCGCCAGTATAGGGTAAACGAAAGACGTGGGCTCGGCCTACGCAAAGGTTAAAGTTTTATAATCAAGTGTTCATGATAATGTATACTTTTCCTATGATGTTTTCCAAGAAAACCTTGTGGCTTAACTTTCGAAATGATTTACTAAACCTATAGTTTCACTCAACGTTTTTCGTTGATGTTTTTCGTGTTTCATCTCAGGTACATAGAGATAGTGCTTCCGCTTTATTTGAAGTTATGTGCTGTTTGCTGCTAGAACTGGACGGCGTCCAGCATGATTTCTATTTTTATTTCAAGAACAAATATTTGCATTTCTGATGTTTTAGGTTCATATATCTTAGTCATTGATGTCAAATGTTTCCAGTTACATTTTCTTAAATAAATGACTTGTTTTCATTATTAATGCAAATACTTTTCAGAAACGTCTGATATAGAGGGCGTGACCGCTAAACTGTGAGACCAGGAGTTAATATTCAGTTAGAATGGGATTCTGATGGGTACTACAATAATACCCCTAATAATTAGGGGTGTTCAAAATATCCGAATCCGAAATCCGAATCCGAATTATCCGAATTCCGAATCCGAAAATATCCGAAAAATCGGATATCCGAAAATTCGGATATCCGAAAATCGGATATCCGATTTTTCGGATTCGGATATCGGATGGAGTTTTTAAAATTTTCGGATATTCGGATATCCGAATATCCGAAAATTTCTAAAAAATCCGAAAAAATCCGAAAAAAATCCGAAATATCCGAAAAATATCCGAAATATCCGAAAATTATCCGAATATCCGGAAAATTATCCGAAAATATTCGAAGTTTTTCAAAAATATCGGATATTCGAATATTCGGATAATCCGATATCCGAATCCGAAATTTCGGATATCCGAAAATCGGATATCCGAAATTTCGGATTCGGATTTCGGATGGGGTTTTTCACTATCCGAAATTTCGGATATCCGAAAATTCGGATATCCGAAAATTCGGATATCCGAATTTCGAATATCCGAAAATGAACACCCCTACTAATAATCCTAAAACACACGGGTAGAGAACATTGAAATAGGGTTTCACAAAATCATTTATTCATTCGCTATATAAAAAAAAAAACCCAGACTTCTAAATCCACGGCGGAGGTTGCAGAAGTAACCGGAAACGGAAGCATACCGATTTTTCCAACAGGTAAGCAAACGATCACTCTTTTAATGTCATCAATGTTTTTAATTGTAATTTTGATATAAATAAATTTATATCACCAGCATGATCAATGTTGTTGGATATCTGTATTACCGAGTTTTATTTATTTATTAAAGATGCTAACATATAGTACTTTTGTTAACAACTGATCTTGCCTGGCATATACTTTGAACAAGTAAGGTTTGCAAAAAAGAAAAAAATTTAAATCAAGATTTGCATATGTTGTTTGCCTTTTTGTTTGTTTAGTCCTTTAATTTGTTTATGTATATGAAGAATGGTAATATTAGTTTTGCATTTGGTTTTCCAGTTTTATTGTAACAAGCCAAACATTAGGTAAAACTCGTAATTTCATAGTTAATCACTTAATCTCAAGTACATCAAATCTGTAAATGAGTATGAATTTAAAAGTCTCTTATCAATGGACCTAAACTACCACAATCTTCCCGTGACGACCGAAAGCAGACGAAATCTTCTCCAGGAAAAATCTTCATCATCGAGAGAGTTGAATCTTCATCCAGACTCTTTTATCATGTAAGATTTCTTCATATGTTTAATTTCGTCGTTCTTCTTCGTCTTCTTCACATAAACCCTAGATTGTTTGGAGTAGTGCTAATTATTATGTAACTTGAATTACCCTAGATTGGTATAGTGCTAATTATTATGGATTCTAGATTGAAATATATTTTTAAAGTGTTTTTGGGCCCAATTTCATTAATAGTCTTCGAATGATAGTCACCTTTAGCACTCTTTGGTGAAATTGGTGTAATGACAGTTGATGATTAAGAGTTAAATTATCAAGGTTTAGTTTTCGATGTTGCATATCTCGGGTGATGCTGTTCTTTTTATGTGGGTTTTGTTGTTGCAAGGTTAGTTATATATGTATTCTCCATTAGAAAGAACTGAAGATTTTGATTTACCATACTTGCTATTGTAGATTTTTCATTGGTCTATATAGAATATAGATTGCTTGGTTAGATCTTACAGTGAAATTGAGACCTCAAAGTGCGAACGAATCGGTAGCAGATGCTGATTTTGAAAACTGTGTGCTAGAGATGTATAACATCATACATATGATACATTATGCTCGAAAGGTAATTTGAGCTACAATTTTACTATATTAATTTTTGATTTTGATTTGTTATTTGGAGTAGGATTATGTGATGTATTTCATACAGAGTATTAAACAATCGAAACTATGTTTTAAACAACTGAAACAGTGAAAAAAAGATACCTATAAATTTGAGGTGCTAATTGAGCTTGCACCTTAGAATTGAGTTTATTAAGCACATTCCCTTTAAGCTTTTATCTGATAAAAATTCTTATTATTTTGTGTTCACTTTTTAGTGGATATTTTTGGTTAGAAAGATATTGAACTTTTGGTAGTCCATAGCAAAGTATCACCATTTCATTTTTAAGATTTGGGTTTAAGGTTTGGCGTCATAGGAATCCTACTACTGTGGTAATGTTGTACATTGTGCAACTTTTTGACGACTTGTGGAATTAATTGTCGGTTTTTAAAAACGGGTCTTTGTTTTGAAGCCCTTTGTTCATCTTATTCGCCCGGAAATGTGAATGGAATTGTTTGTTTTAATCTGTGAATTATGGCTTCGTTGGTTTAACTTTTGATTTCTAAATTGTAAATTTAAATCTTTATGTTTTGGTATTTCAGGGCATCCCATTTTCGGATTATAGAATAACATGGCCAAATGATCTCTATTTAGATTTAGATGGCCTTAAAGTGGGAGGCATTTTATGCATAGAGATAATAGTAGTTGGTTAGTTTCTCAATCAAATTGATACAGTACATTTATTTTGCAATTAATGTTTAGACTGGAACTTTCAAATTATAAGCCAGAAGCTAAATTTTTATGAATTAAGAAACCTTAATTTCAGTTAACCCGGTTTCAAGTAACTCAAAATTAATATAATATAATATACCTGGAATTTTTCAAAAATACGCAGCACATGGTATCCCTGAATTCTTATTTGTCGTCAACATACAGGTCATTAGCATTATGAGGTGGCAAGACGGGTGGGTTGGATAATGGGTAATTATAGGAAGTACAAAAGAAAGTATTATAAGACATCGGGATAATCAGTGTCTTTACTTTTATTTGGGACGCCTTTTAATGTTTTTTTTTTTTTTTTTTTTTTTGTTATGTATATTTATGTTGGTTTCTCACTCAGGTTCCTGGCAAAATCACATATAATCTTGCTTTATATTATATGATGCAAACTCCTTTATGTACTTGCTCATCACTAGAACGCTTAATCAACGGTGATGGTTCGTTCAGATGTTTTTACACTTATTTTTTTTAGTAACTGGTGATCCTTTATTTATTTACATTGATGTTTTTACACTTATTTTGTTCTTCAATTAGTTTATCCTAATATAAATTTTTCTAATTATATATAAATGTTGAAGTTGTTTGGGTTAATAGTGTGCCACGGAGTAATCATCCGGTGGATATTGATGGTAAGCTGTTTTTGTTTTTATTGATGTTATTAAAAATAGTTGATGGAATCTGATTCTCTGACAATATTCATACTATTAACTGTTAATATGTGTTATGCATCATTATGTAAATTGTATGAATGCGTTTTATATACTTATATTTTTTATTTTATTTTTGTTCGGATTTCTAGGTAAAGAATCTCTAAGAAAATCATTAAGGCTTTGATTCAATGCATTAGCTCACCAGTAGACTCTTAACAAAATCACGAAAAAGAAAATAACTCAATTCATCATTATCTGGGTTACGTATTAGTGAAATGAGATTTAGACGAAGCTATCTTTGCAAATATGATCTAATAGATTTCTTATTTTATGTTGCTTCAGCCCTTTTTAAATTGGTGTCGAACATTGAGGATCATGTTGGTAACATTTGGTATAATATTTGCAATGTAAGTGTGGAAATTTTGATGCACTTGATGTTTAATTCTGATGATGGTCATTTGTCAGCGGCAGAGTCTAACGCATGCGTTTGAAAAGGATTGGAATTGATAAAATTGTTGATTGGAAGAGCATGAAATGATCGGAGCAGGTTGCTTTCATTGATTAGAAACCTAAACGGGTTTGACTATCTTTAGTATAACCTTGACTAATATAGTAACTGCTGTTACCAATTTTGTTATGTTTCAGTTGCGCGATTTGGAAATCGCTGACCATGGTTTGTGACATCTTGAAATAAATCTTCAAAAATTGTCAGTGTTGACAATCAGCTTTTGTGTTTTCTGGTCTAAATACACTTTACTAAAAATATCATGTTATTTCTTCATAAATAGAGGATAACTTTTAGAAGAACGTGTGTTTATATAGACAATGTTATATAGACAATGTGTTTATATAAAATTTGTCTACGTGTAAGGCGATCACACCTTTGAAATATTAAAAGACCCGTTTATCAATTCTCTTTTGGCATCTCCTTACATTCTTTTTCAAGAAAATGGTTTAGGAGGTTGTAATGATTTATGCACAACAAATACACTTTGGGTGACTTTCAACCAATGCGTCAATTTTATATCTTAGCCATCCGAGATTAAAAATTGACCAAAGTCAGGGGAAATCAGTTGGGACGATCCATGGGGTCCTAAATGACCAGGATGGCATTGTAAATGGTTTTGTCACTGCAAATGATGCAAAAAATGTCAAAATCAGATGGAAACTACATCACTATTTGTGAGGTATACATTTTTACTACTCATTGATGCTTTTAATTGTTTACTAATACTCTTGTATTTGTCCAGGTCAATAAATAGTATCACCCACTTGCCCTGAAGCATTTCTTGATTTGCACACATTAACGATCCATAAAGAAAGAAGTGAGGGATTACCGATCCATAGAGAAAGAAGTAGAGATGGTTTGGATGTGTTCAACATATTGTTATTGCACTAAGACATGGTATGTTAGGTCTCAAAATATGTATAGAAATGTGTATTTTAGTGTTAGATTTAATTAGTTCATGTTTTTTAATAAATTTTTCCTGACATAAATGGTTTAAGATCTTGTTTAAGTTTTTTCAGTCAGTTCATGATTTATGAAATCTTTATATGATTTTTGATTTAGTGAATAGTTCGGCTGTTCGGGTATATATGTTAAATTGGATGCTAATTTAAGTTACAAGATTCAAAATAGTTGTACCCTAAAAACATAGGTTCTGCTAGATGCCGTATTTTTACTTCCTGTAGTAGTTTTTGCGAGTGTTTTTGACTAATACTCAATTTCTAAATTCAGTCATTTAGAAACGAACTATTTAGAATGGCCGGTCTTTGAATTTCCGGTCTCAAAATGAAACATGTGAGTAGAGTTGGATTCAAAAAAGGACCGAGCAGTTCATCTACTTCTTATTATAACACCAAGTCTTCTCAGGCTTACAATGTTACTATTACACTTGCCTCTTAAAAGGACTTAACTCAGAATTATAACTTACCACTACCTCAACAATTTACTTCTGGTATGTTACGTTTACTACTATAGCTTACCACTACTATTCAATTTATAACATACCCATACCATTCGATTTAAATTGTGTGTGTATCATAGGTTGATAGTATGGGCCTTAACTTGATGCGATGCTGGTAGGGTAACAAAGTGAGTAGGTTCTTCATCTGGGTTCGGGTCACATGACAACTTTAATTTTTTCTTGGGTTCATATGTGTTCTCTCTCCTAAAAGGCGATCTGGCACTGTTCACTGCCTTCCACCCTCGAATTTTTAGTTTTTTTCTTTTGATTTTTACATCTCACCACCCCCACCAATCGATTCATACAAACTCGAATTGCAAACCCTGAAATTTTCATTCAGATCCGACCAGCACCGCCATCCCACGCGCCGCCTCCTCCGGCTGCCGGAATTACACGCGCCGGCGCGTGAACCTCCTATCCACCGCCGTTCGCTGCCGTTTTCTTCCAGTAAGACTATCTTGGATTTCCGACCAAAACCCAGTTGAATATAGGTCTGATTTGTTGCTTTCAAATTTGTGTTATAGTTTTAAGAAACCTGCTATTTCTGTTATTGCTTTCTGTTGAGTATCATGGTGTCCAAGAAGAAGAAAAAGCACCAAGATTTAATGGAGAGTGCTACTTGGGTTTTGCGAAACCCATCGGTTAGTCGTGGAACATCGGATGCGACTTCTAAAAGTGGAGAAACGTTTTCATCTGATTCTGATGGGGATCGTTCATCTCCGATTATGGATGATGTCGTACGTTCCAATCTGATGGTAGATGAAGTTGATCAGCCAAATAAGAACGACGGAGATGTGCCAATTGATCAACCTGGGAAGGATAATCGTGATTCAGAAAGGAAGATTCTGAAAACCTATAGTTCTAGAAAGAGGAAGGGTATAGTGAACCAGCTGATTGAAGTTGGTGAAGGTCCGTCAAAGGAAAAGAAGAGTGCTCAATTTGTTCCTTATGTTGGTGATTCTTCTATTCCTGCTAATGAAAAAATTCTCCCAGAAGTAATTAAAAAACGCAAGGGTAACAGGAAGAAAGGTGGGTATGGTAAGAATTCTGTTGTAACTGATCATTCTATTGATGATATTGTTGCTAGTAACGATGATATTATTGCTAAATCTATTGGTGAAACTATTGCTGTTGCTAAACCGGCTAGTCCTGTGGTATTCTTTAAAAGTTCTAAAGATGGTAATTATAATGCGGTTGATGTAAACCTACTTGCTGCTGCTGAGAATGCTGCTAAATTATTTAAGAATGATGGTATTAGAGAGTCAATTGTTGTTCCGGATGATTTCTCCCAATTTACATTGGGTGACAATGTAAATTTAATGAATACGCGGGATAATAATAGCGGTGATAAAGATAATGTTGTATCTGGGATTAATTCTACAAAAATGGAAGGGGTTGAGACTAGTGATGGGCAAGACAATACAAATACTAAAACCCCAAGAGCATGGGTAAATCCAAACATCACTTTTGCTGACTTCTTAAAACAAAACAAAGATGAAGAAGAATTAAAAATGGAGTTCATTCCTCCACTTTTAATGTCTAATGGTCAAAAGAGAGTAGTTTTCTCCGCTGAGGAGGTTAAGAAGGGCGGTAGTGCTTTTTCTCTTCAATTATATGGGTATTTTATTGGAACTTCAATGGAATATAGGGTTGTTAACGCCCATCTAAGGAGAATGTGGCGAAGGTATGACCTTAAAGAAATCGTCAAAACAGCTGCAGGATTTTATTTATGCAAATTTAATAATGAAAAGGGTATGAAGGAGGTTCTTGAGAGTGGTCCATGGTTAGTTAATAATGTTCCTTTTTTCGTGAATCAGTGGGAACCTGGGGTTTGGCTAGAAAAAATTGAACCTGAAAAAGTTCCAATTTGGATTTGCATTCACAATATACCCATTGAACTATGGAGTGGTAGAAGTATAGGTAAACTTGTTAGTGGTATTGGTAGGCCTATGTTGATGGACAAAGTTACTTCAGAGAGATGTTTAAGTAAAAGTGGAAGACTAGGTTTTGCTAGAGTTTTGACTGAAGTCAATGCAGCTGATGACCTTCCTAGCGTTGTCGAATTTTCCTATCCTGCGATTGGTTCTTTTCCAGCCAAAGTGGGTAAACTTGAGGTGACTTATCAATGGAAACCGCCTTTATGCACTCATTGCAAAGTGTTTGGGCACTCTTTCAATACTTGTAAAATTAGGCCTAAAACAGAAGATGAAGTTTCAGCACAAGTGTTAAAAGACGCTTTGAAAAACAACAATGATGGTGAAACAGTTGATTTAATTAACCAGTGTGTCGAGGACGGCTCTAAAGATGTTAGTAAGAAAGGAAGGGTATTTCATAAGTTGAATTTTGATAATAATAAAAGTCAATGGCAGTCAACAGAAGCAAAAGGTATCAAGCAAAATGGAGTTAAGAATAATCATGGTATTAAAGATAATATTGTTGTGGAGGAAACAAATTGGAATGTGGAGTCCCAGAAAAATCGAAATCAGAATGTTTTAAGGAAAAGAGATAAAGGGAAGGACATCGATGGTGAAGGTAATAATAAGACATATTCCAAAGATAGAATTGAAACAAACAATCCTTTTTATGTACTAGTAGATGATGAGGGTAATGGTGATTGATGTTAAGTTTGGTAATACTGCTCCGAAATCAGGGTATTCTACATCTTGTTAGTCTCTTACTTTATATCTAGTATAGGTCCTCGAGTTTCGCTCATATTAGTGTTACTCATGTTGTAATCCTCGTTGTATCATTTCCTTATCAATAAAATTATATTGCTTTTCAAAAAAAAAAAAAAAAAAAAAAAAAAAAAAAAAAAAAAAAAACATGACAACTTTAAAATTATTACATAAATAATCTGGTGTATTTATGGATCAAGTGTTTTCTGGATTATGATATGTGCGTTACTAGGGACATACGAAGATAATCGGTATAAGTTAGAGTTTAAGAAGCTAGCTTTTAAGTCCATCGATTTTCTCAGAGCTGGAATGGAGTTGCAAAAGAACCAAAATGTATCTACATGGATAATTCTGGAAAAAGAGCAAGGGTACCTTATGCATATCAAGTTGCGGGGGCAGTGTTGGAGGGGTTTTACCGCTCATGCCTTCAGATTGGTTAAGTCTCCCTGGGTGATGTGCTAGATGAACGCGTGAGTGGTTAAGTCTTCCCGGGTGATCCCGCATGATTGTTAAAAAAAATGAATGCACCTCCTAATGTATTTAATGTTGATTACTAATGAATTTAAGTCCGTTACTTTATTTTGAATAAGATTTTTTTATTTATATTTTTACACATTTGAATTTTTGAAATGTTATATTGTTTATTTGTGTTATCATGGTTGAAATTGTCTTAAAATATTATCATTTCATAATAATGCATTTAGCATTTCAAACAAAGACTTTTGAGTTGCCCCATCTAGACAGAAGCGTAAGATAATTCTTAGAAATGAAGTCAATATGCTACTATGTGGGGGTCGAGGCTTAGGAAGCATATGGTATAAGTTTAATGTTGACACATTTGATTTAGTTTCGTAAATGTTAGAATGTACATCTTAGCAAACATGTTTCCTAATGAAAAGGTAACTGATAATTTTGTTAAATCATTTTCTGACTCTTACGATTATATATAACTGCTGGTAATTCCTATATCCACTTTGTTAATACATTTCATTAATAGTTTCTTTCAGGGACATCTTACTATTCCTAATGGTCATACAATATTATTTGTCATTCAGAAAATACATATGTCCAATTCCTAATGCTTGTAATTTTTGTTTAAGGTCGTGATTTGAATGTCTTGACAAATTGTTCTTGAATATATTTACAGGAAGCTTGTGAAATGTTTCGAGTTGACATGTGGTTACAATATGAAATGTTTGACCTTTTCAAGTCAACACATAAACTAATTTGCTTGGTTTTGGATATTTTGGGTGATATTTATAGATTGGAAACTTTGGTGGAAGGTAAAGAAGAATATTAAGGCGCTTGGGAAGAAAGATTGGGTCAGAATCGTGCATTGTGCAATTTATGGTTATTATTTAATCGCACTTAGTTTGACTAATGTACATAGTATTGGTCAATTTGAGGATTAGTATCTTGCACATGACGCCAAACATCATTTCTATTTAGGACTCTCCCATAGTCCCGAGTCCTTTTTGTCATATGTAGTCATCTGGTCTTGAATTTTATAAGAACATATGTGTGATTACAATCATTTAGATATTTGTATATGTGTTACACTATTATATCTATAAATTGTTTACTAATGTTCATTGTTACATATCATGGTGGTATATGTTTTAAAGTTTAGGGTTTAGGGTTTAGATTTTAGAATTTATAGTTTAGGGTTTAGGATATAGTGTTTAAGGTTTGGAGTTTAAGGTTTAGGGTTTAGTGTGTAAGGTTAAGGGTTGGTGGTTAATGATTTAGGGTTGATTTAACGTTTAGGGTTTAGGGTTTAGATATAGGGTTTTGATTTTAGAGTTTAGTGTATAGGGTTTAGGGTTTAGTGTTTAGGGTTTATGGTTTAGGGTTAAGGGTTTACATTTTAGAATTTATGGTTTAAGGTTTAGGATATAGGGTTTAGGGTTTTGTTTATACAATTTATGATCTAGAGTATAAATATAGTGTTTATGGTTTAGGGTTTAGTGTATAGGATTTAGGATTTAGGTTTAGGGTTTATAGGGTTTAGGGTTTAAGGTTTAGATATAGAGTTTAGGGTTTAGAGTTTAGTGTATAGGGTTTATGGTTTAGTGTTTAGGGTTTATGCTTTAGACTTTAAGGTTTATATTTTAGAATTTATGGTTTAAGGTTTAGGATATAGGGTTTAGGGCTTAGGGTTTTATTTATACAATATATGGTTTAGAGTATAAATATAGTGTTTAGGGTTTATGGTTTAGTGTATAGAATTTAGGGTTTAGGTTTAGGGTTTATGATTTAGTGTATAGGGTTTAGGGTATATGATTTATGGTTTAGGGTTTAAGGTTTAAAGTTTAAATGTATCTGGTTCAATTTTTCTTTCGTTAGTTAAGACACCTTTTTCTAAAAGGGATTGGGGTTTAAGGTTTAAGGTTTAGGGTTTAGTGTGTAAGTTTAAGGGTTGACGGTTTAGGGTTTAGATATTGGGTTTAGATATTGGGTTTAGGGTTTAGAGTTTAGTGTATAGGATTTAGGGTTTAGTGTTTAGAGTTTATGGTTTAGACTTTAAGGTTTAAGGTTTAGATTTTAGAATTTATGATTTAATGTTTAGGATATAGGGTTTCAGGTTTGGGGTTTTATTTTTACAATTTATGGTTTAGAGTATAGATATAGGGTTTAGGGTTTAGTGTATAGGATTTAGGGTTTAGGTTTAGGGTTTATGGTTCAGTGTATAGGGTTTATGGTATGTGGTTTAGGGTTTAGAGTTTATAGTTTAGGGTTTAGGGTTTAGAATTTAAGGTTTAGGGTTTAAGGTTTAAGGTTTAGGGTTTAGGGTTTAGTGTGTAGGGTGTAGCGTTGGTGGTTTAGGGTTTAGGGTTGGTTTAGGTTCTAGAGTTTAGGGTTTAGATATAGGGTTTAGGGTTTAGAGTTTAGTGTATAGTGTTTATGATTTAGTGTTTGAGGTTTATTGTTTACAGGTTAGGGTTTGGGGTTTACATTTTAGTATTTAGGTTATAGGGTTTAGGTTTAAGGGTTTATTGATTAGAGTTTAGGGTTTAGTATGTTTAAGGTTTAGATTTAGGGTTTAGGTTTAAGGTTTAGTGTTTAGGGAGCTAGATATGTTTGTGGGTTATCTTTTGACCCATTTGATTCCCATTTTTTACCCGTATGTTCCAATTGACCCATTAAACTAATTTAAGATTATAACTTCTCCAATCAACCCATATTAGATAAACATAACCCAATTGATCCAATCACAATTAATTTGACAATATGGTCTAAACTGTCGCCCCTCTATCATGTTTAATTGTTCATATCGTTCACACAGAAAAAGAACAATTGGTATTTCTCTAAACTTAATACAATTATCACTTAATACATTTGTTTATAGTACTTCAACTTCAAAGTTTACATATTGATCAACGTTATTTTGTTGAATGATTAATCTACAACAACTTTCCGTGAACATTTTAAGAACACCTTGAAAAAGATGAATGCATGTATCAACTGTAACAACAAGCTTATTGGTATTTAATGATTTATGATGAAGAAATGTGCTTGACCAAGTTTGAAGATGAAGTAACACATACCAATAATACATCAACCCACCTTAAACGACTTACAATGGCACAACACATGCGTTTTCCATCTTGCATCAAAACACATTACGGATACTGATATGCATCAACTGATATTTTCCTTTGCCTACACACATCATATCTAATTACAATGTTTCGTTCAATATTATGTTAATGTTAATATTACTATACATGTTTCTTTTTTGGGAAGTCCGAGTGATCACACTGGCCAAACCAACATTGATGTCCATTACCAGTATCAGAATAATCATATCGCTAATGATGAAAATAATGAAAATGACAGCAGTTCAGGTTTAATTTACTTGGGACATCAAAGTGATAAAGAATTGGCTCCTGAATCTGATATAGAGTAAATGAATGAAGAAAACCAACCTCCACAGCCAACAATGATCTCCACGACCGACAAGTTGTCTTTCATGTACCAGGCGAACATACCTGGGTACGCAGCCATTTCAATTTCAATGAAAAGTATTTTTCGTTATTTAATTCTAAGTTTAACGAGAATTCGTATTTATTAACTTTCGAAAGATTTAAAATTGTTGCTAATGAATGTAATAAAAAAATAAACTGTAATTAAAAAATAAACTGTAATTAAAAAAAATTATTTAGTCTTTTAATTCAATAGTTCGAAGCTAGATATGCCAATCGATGAATGATGGTAATTTTGATATGCTACAGATTTTATCATTAAACACGAGTTGCAACTAAACAACTAAAATGTATGATCTTATGTTTGTATAATCTTATTCTTCTGTATATTAAAAAAAATTGCCAATATAAATATTTTAAAAATAATATTCTTATGGAAACATCAACTTCATATTGATCATCTTCAATGGTTAGATTGTTTGGATAACCAAATTGAAAGCAAAATAACAAATACAATATAATATGGTATTAATTAATGATTTAATCATTCAAAAACCCCGCAAAATCGCGGGTCTTTAACTAGTTTTGTATTATAAACAATTTATTACACGAAAATTCACGAATTCAAATCTCACTAATATCAAGGGGGTCTTTCTTCTTATATATAAATAGAAAGTTATTTTTCAACAGTTAATCTTGTATCGTTAGAGCATTTTTCTTCTTTTTTCTTATATATAAATAGAAAGCTATTTCTTCTTATATATATAAGTTAATTAAGTTATCTTTTTTAAATAGAATTTCAACTTTTACATGGATTGATTACTTTAAATTTTCATTGATTTAGATGATAAAATCATACTGTATTTGTCTCTCCATCTTAACTATTGATAAACCATTATCTTAAAGTTCAACTATTAATTTGATAATTTAATTAAAAACTACTTTCACATAATTGATAGTTGTTATTCTCTCCGTCCCATTATAAGTGTCTATTATTGAATATTAACTTTTGAAAATCTTTTTTGTCAATTTTGACCGTAATTTTTTTTTTTATTTGTGCGTTATAATAACTTAATGAAAGTTATACAAATGAAAATACATTTAAAAACTCTATTCATTCATATACTTTTAACTGAATATTATTTAACACATATCAAAATATTTAAAATCAAAGTTGATAAAAAAGATTTTGAAAAGTTAATAGTGAACACTTATAAGTAAATACAAATAAATTAATTTAATTAATAATTATTAGTAATAAAATGAATATTAATTGATGTGATAAAATCTAATTTGCAATTTAGTGGGTAAAAATAAATTAATAACAAAAATATATTAATCTTAAATCATGATTGGTTGGTAATTTTTGTCACCCTGACATTTAGAGGGTGTTTGACAATGCGATTTGAAAGAGATTATTTGATTATCACGTTTTGAAGTTGTAAATAATTACATAATGGTGTTTGGCAAAGCGAATTTCAAAATCAATTATTTGCGATATGTTAACTTGAAAACGCAATTTTGGAGAAGTGAGCCATGAGTTACTGCACCAAAACGCAGTATTGAATTTACTAGTATGAGCTCATGATATTACCGAACTGTCCTTAAATCTCGTTCACATACGTAAATACAAATAATGCCTCCCTAATTCAACGTGTGCTATTTATATTATATTGTTATATTCATGTTTATCTATTATTTACTATAATTTATTTTAATTTATTTACTATATATTATATCATTAATCATCCTAATTTTTTTTGGTAAAGTTTGAGTTTGAGTTTTTAGTTTTAACCGATTAATCACCGTAACTTTTTGATTAAATTACACCTTCTATTATAGTTCTAGTATATATCATATGCTAAATAAAAATACAAGTAGTAAAATATACACACTAATTTTATGATAACCTAATTTTAACAATAAAATTAAATGTCCATTTTAGTCATTTTACCAAATATATTTGGGATAATTTAATTTTTCCAAACACTTGAAGACTGATTATCTGATTATTGCGATATCAAACTGCATAATCTAATCCAAACACCACTCATCTACACCACGTTTTGCTAGCGCAGATTATTTGATTATGATTATCTAAAACGCATAATCAATTTTCAAAACGCAAATCCAAACACCCCTAATAGTCACATATGTGACTAACGCTTATGACTCACACTATGTTAAATTCATTACTTTCGTCACTTGAAATCCAGCTCAACTACCGCACCCATCTAACGCAGCTTTAACAGGAGTCTAATAGATAAGTGTACAGCCATTTGAAAGAAGAGAAAGAGCTTGCGAGAGATTCAAAATTAAAAGATCAAGAACTCCCATTCTCGAGAATATGTTGTTGAACAAAGATTTATTTCCACACTTATGTTTACCGTGGTGACTTTTTTTCCTATAAGACACAACTATGATGAAGCTGCGTTGGTCGATGTGCTGTTGATCAATATATATTCTTTTTTTTTGGCGAAATTAATGAATTCATAGAGAATCGAGGTCGTTTTTCAAAGGAAAACGCCGTTAACAGGGATTACAAAAAGACTTGAGAAACGGGGAAGTTCGCACCTAAAAAACAACCATCTAAACAAAAACTATCTATAAACGAGCATCTCTAATTACCCAAAAAAAACCTAAAAAACAAACTATCCAAACAAACCCGAAAACTACACGAAAATAAAAGGCTCGAAACCAAACGAAGTAAACAAGACGAACAACGAAAATAGAAGGATCAATATATCTCTGGAGAGGAGAAAACTTATTCAATTAATCTCTTTCTTTTTATTTTCTGTTATTGTTTTTTGGACCACATAACTACAAGCATCATATAAAGAGAACACAAACTTTCAATCTCAAATGGTAAAAAATTAAAAAACAATATACAACATATATTGCACGTTCTACAAAAGATAAGAACTGTAATCAATGTTGTAAAAGCACGTGATATTCTACAGTTTTTCTACAATGATATGCTATGCTCGTTCATCAAAAGTATATATGTGTTCTCCTTGGCATTTCATCAAACACTTTCTGGGCCATCAGGGAGGATCTCATAACCATCATGGTGTTGTTGCTTGATCGAATTTTCAACAGGAATACACTTCAAAACAACTGCAATTGGCATGCTTACAAACCCTATTGCAATACTGAGTAACCAAAGTTCCCAATTTAAGGGAACGGTACTTGCGAATGTACCCAGGAACTCAACAATGATAACCTGAAAGATAACTGTTGATAACATGACTGCTATGAATATCCAACTACTCAGCATGCCACGGAATATGTTGATGTTATCGATGTCCCGACTGTTTATTTCATTGAAAACCTACAAAAGGATGAAGCATTAGAAGATAAATTGCTGATTTGTGGTGACAAAATGGGTGGGTTGTGGGCAATTTGGGTAATTTAGAAATGTTAGGCAAATTAAAGTGAGTTAGAATTAGAATCCGACCTGACAGAAGACGAAGGTGTTGAATATGAAAGTATTAAGGGCGGCAGTTCCGTTATGGCCGTGTAAATTCAAAATGTGTTTCCCGGCAAAGTTTAAGACAAAAAGGACGGCCATTTGGTACACACTTTGGCCAATGATGTTCCTCCACATGGTTTTCGTAATGAAACTTTCGGTCCGCTTAACAGGTTTTCGGTTCATTAGTCCGTCATTCGGTGGTTCTGTGGCTAACGCCAATGCACCCAACGTGTCCATGATCAAGTTGACCCATAGCAATTGCACAGCAGTAAGGGGAGCAGACCCTGAAGACACCAATTATTATCATCACAATTATTGCATGATATATCACTTGGGACCCAAATTGACCAAATTATAGGTCAACTGGGTCAAAATTATCACCTTTTGAAAACTTTGACTTGGTCTAGTTGTTGTTAAATTAAACTTGTGACCTCTAGGTTATAATGATAAACTAATTGCATATGAATATAGTTGCAATATACCACTGAATATAACTCACCTGTGATGCATGCAGAAACAAAGTTGATCATCAGAGCAACAATATTAACTGTCAACTGGAACTGAACAAACTTTTGAATATTTATGTAAACTGCACGTCCCCATTTGGCTACTTTAACGATTGTTGCGAAATCATCATCCATGACGATGACATCAGCTTGCTCTTTAGCAACCTGTGAATATACAATATGGTTGAGTGGCATGTTCGAGATGTCGCACCAAGCAAATGACAGCAAAAAAAATAAAAATGAAAAGAAAAGAAAACAATAACTTTAATTTGCTGTTGTTTGCTTTGTATACATAGACATACAGAAACATGAACATATACACCTCCTACATAAAAACAAGTCAAAAGCCTTTCGGATGAAGGTGGATAAATGGGCGGGTTGGCATTGGGTACATTTCCAAAACGAAAAAAACGTTAGCTGGTTTAGTATGAATAGAAATGGGCCCCGTCATGTTGACTTGCAAACAATTTAGGTGACAGTTGATCCGTTTGACCTTTTTTAATAGCTAACGGAAACGAAATAATGTTTGCCAACAAAAAAAACAAAACGCTCACCTCTGTTCCTGCTATACCCATGGCAAATCCAATATCTGATTCATGCAAAGCTGGAGCATCATTCGTCCCATCACCCGTAACTGCAACAACTTCAGACCAACCCCTCAAATGCTTTACGAGCTCCAACTTATCTGTTGGTGATGATCTTGCCATAACCTGTACTCACCGATAACCACTTCAGTATTTATATTTCCTAAAGATAAAACAAATACTTATATGATTTTTGTGAAATGCAACTGATTTGTACCTGTATTTGTGGTGCTAATTCTCTCTTTTCAGCCATAGTTTTACTTCTAAAATCCGGCCCTTCAATAGCCAAACCATTATCAGTAAGTATACCACATTCTTTAGCAATCGCTTTCGCAGTATTAATATTATCACCCGTAACCATACGCACAGTTACACCAGCTGCCAAACATGTTTCAACCGCTTCTTTAACTCCTGGTCTAAGTGGATCCTTAATACCAACAACCGCAATCAACGTATACCCATCTGCAGGTATCGGTTTTTGCATCTCAAACTCACCTTCTACGTCAATATAAGCCAAACAAAGCGTTCGTAAAGCATTATCCGCAAACTCATTAATAACTTTCGTAATTAATCTTCTTTTTTCTTCCGTCATTGTTATAATTTCCCCGCCATCATCGATAATCTTGTCGCACTTTCCCAATACTATTTCCGACGCACCTTTACAAAACGCGCGTTTTTGACCCCCGGGGAGAGCAGTAATCACTGACATCATCTTTTTTTTTGAGTTAAACGGCTCCATTTTTAGTAGCTCAATCTCGCTACGAACAACACCAAAATCACCCCCCAAAAGTAGACCGTATTCCAATATTGCTGATTCGGTTGGAGTACCTAAAATAGACGTTTTACCGTTTGTTTCTTTGACTACCTCAGAGCCTGTACATTCGAATATACACTGTAACAGAACTTTCGATACGTTTTCGGGTAAATTCGAAGATTCTTTGGCGTTTTTCGTTTTACCAGATACCCAAATTTTGTCAACAACCATATGATTGGTTGTTAACGTCCCGGTTTTATCGGTACATATACAAGTAGATGAACCCATCGTTTCGCAAGCAGATAAATGTCGAACAAGGGCTTTATCGTCCATTAATTTTTTCATTGCGAACGCAAGACTTAACGTAACAGCTAACGGTAATCCTTCGGGGACCGCAACGACGATAATCGTTACAGCTGTCGCAAAATAATCTAACATACTCAACGCATCAACCGAGCTCCACTTCGAAAGCTCATTTCTCAAACCTTTTTCAACGAGAAACCGAATAGTCAACACAAGAAAAGTCAACACAGCAAAAACTAACCCGATTTTACCAATAATTGTAGCAACACCATTTAACTTCACTTGCAACGGGGTCTCGTTTTCTCCTTCTTCACTTAACGTTTCCATTAACTTTCCCCATTCGGTTCTCATACCAACTGCTGCAACCAGCATTTTACCCGACCCATCTTGCACTTTGGACCCACCAAGAAGAAACGGTTTTTCTTCGTTTATATGCACAGCTTTTGTTTCACCTGTTAAGCTCGATTCATCGATTAACAAACTGTATCCCGATATAAATATCCCGTCAGCAGGAACTTGATCACCGATCGACAAATGTACAACATCACCTACAACTAACTCATAAATCGAGACCTTTTTTCGTAAACCGTCTCTTGTTACATGACATAAAATCTTTTTTTTCTCTTTATCTAAATCTTTAAATTGTAAAGATTGTTTGTAATCACTAACAGCAGTAACTGTAACTACCAGTAAAATACTAAGTAGTATTCCTAAACCGTCGTATATACCGTCTGGAAAACCTTCGGTTGCGAGCCCAACGCCTATTGATACAATTGAACAAATTATAAGGATGATTAGCGTTAAATCATGAAGAGCTTCCCATACGAACATAAAAAAGCTTTTCGATGGTTTTTCGGTATATTTGTTGACTCCATAAGTGTCTTGTCTAGTAGACAAATCAGTTGATTTGACGCCTTCGTCTAACGAGACTTGTACTGCTTTTGCAACTCCGTTAACTCCATCAATGGATCGTAAGGTCTTCACGTGATATTTTTGGACCATGGAAGCAAGTTTTCCGGGATTATTGTGGAAGTCAGAAACTATAGCGTCTTCTGAATGATGATTTCCGAAATGAATAATGCCTGTTGATCAAATCTATTATTTGTTAGTAATATAAATTTGAATGTCTAATAGAATAATCCCAAGATAGCCGGGTGGTTAGAGTCTGATATCCTCACAAAAGGTCTGACCTTCAAACCCCGCTAGCAGCATAACTAGGGGAGGCCAGACAAAGGGTCGGAAACGGACGGTCACGGATATCTGGTTAGGTCCGTACGTCTGACTAAAAATACTTATCTTCCTCCGGTAACTCGAACATGGAAAACCTTATCCGTTTACTCGTTTATGTGCAATAGGGGAAAGATAAAGTTGATTTGATGCATTAAGATTATTACAAAATAACTGATGAGTTACGGACTTATGATAGAACCTAATTCCTGTTTTCATGCAACTATAAAAAAGATCTATATGTGCATAATTACATACCATCCAAAAACCGAATTGCTGCTCTCACTGTTAGAAAGCCAACCCGCAAATTCTCCTGAAAAAGGGGAAACATGAAAGAGATTAGAACATTATTACTTACAAGTATATGAAAGTAACCATAATCATTTATATTTGGTAGTTATATTAGACTAATAATAGTACTAAATTAGAGTTCTCAAAGAAAAAAAGCTAAGTTGTTGATTGTAAACTAAGATAAACGAAAGATACTATGTGAACGGAAATAAGAATCGTAAACTAAATGAATCGTAAACTAAATGAATGAAGAACGGAAGAGAAAAGAAAAGAACACTGGAAAACTCAAACGACTACATTGTTATCACTTCTATATATCCTCTAATGTGCTTACAAGAGTGCATATATAGATACAAAGCCAACTACTCACATCAATGCCAACTAACCACACTAAATGCATAACGTCTACCAACAATATATTAAATGCACAGACTAACATTAAATGCGTATCTACCGACTGTATTCTAATACATCTGCTGACGTATCTTAACACTCCCCCTCAAGCTGGAGCATAGATTTTGATCATGCCCAACTTGACACGAAATCGACAGAGATAACTTCAGGGTAATGATATGACAGCTCCGCTTGACACGAAACCGACAGAGATAACTTCAGGATAATGATATGACAGCTCCTCAACACTCCCCCTCAAGCTCCAGCTTGTTACAAAACTAAACAACCAAGAAATAATCCACCTCTTTCATAATCTTCTTTGAATCCCTAATCCAAGACTTCACTAATCGCAAAGATAATCGATCTCACTTGGGATAAAAAAAAAAACGAAGCAACCAAATCATGTCTCAATAGATCTCACTTGGGATCTAATCAAAGTAACCGAAATGGACAATATAATTGATGACTGTGGCCGGGAGAATACAACGACGGTGTAAATGGAGGATATGACAACGGTGGCATACGTGGAGGGCATGACAACGATGAAGGACGCGAGTAACCAAATTCGTCTCACATGGACGAATAAATAGCTGAATCGATCTCACCAGGGACCGACCTCATAATTGATCTCGCAAGGGATCAAGTAAACTCAAACGGCGGCGGTGGTGGCTTCAAAGGACTGCAGCAGTGATGACTTCAAATGACATCTCAAGAACCGAATTAGCCTCACAAAGGGCTACCAAATAACCAAACTAGCCTATCCAGAGACGAACAATTAACCCAATCGATCTCACCAGGGATCGAACTAAATATGCCTCACCGGGGGGGCAATCACACTCGTCTCACAGGGATGAACAAACATCATCTCGCCAAGGATGACTAATAACCATGGATGACTAGGAAGGCGGCGCGTGAGTGGTTTTCCTGTAGTCGAAAATTCAATAGATGACTAATAACCATGGATGACAAAGATTCATCTCACCAGGGATGAACAAATAACCGAACTCGTCTCACTAGGGACAATCAAATTACCAAACTCGCCTCACCTGGGGCAACCAAACTCGTGTGATCAGGGACGAACAAATAATCTTGGATGACTAATTAACATACTCACCTCATCAGGGAGGATCGAATAACCAATGGAAGATAACAAAACTTGATGACTAAATAACCAAATGTGTCTCACAACGGGCAACCAAACTCGCCTGACCGGGGACAAACAAATATCATCTCACTAGGGATGAACAAATAACCAAACTTGCCTCACCGTGGGCAACTCAACTCGTCTCACTGGGACGACCAAATAACTGAAATTGCTTCACAGGAGCAACAATATTCATCTCGCCGGGGAAGAATAAATAACGGAGGATGACTAATTAACATTCTTGCCTTACCAGGGGCAATCGAATGACCAATGAAAGATGACTGATTTTGCTTCACCAGGGATGACTATTTAACAGGCGGCCGAATAACCAACGGAAGATAACTGAACTGAATGACTAATTAACCAAACTTGCCTCTCCGGAAAATATAATTCATCTCTCCACGGATGAACTAACAATTGAAATTTCTTCACTAGAGACTTGGTAGTGATGACTTGTAGACTAATGATGGTGGTGACTTATAAACTGAAAGACATGAACAACTAATTTCGTCGCACCAGGGACAAAGAAACAACTGAATTTGCTTACCAGGAGCATCGGGATGAACAAAATACCAAAGACCACCAAACTTGTCTTACCAGAAACGATCAAATAATCAAGGATGACTAATTAACTTTCAGTTTTACAATAACACCAATTAATTGAAAAAGTTTAGTCTTTAAACTCATTTGTGGTGGTAGTAATTATCTGTTTCCACTTTCCGCCAAAACATACCCCTCCCTTAAATTATAAATATTGGCCCCTCCACAATCTTTTCTTCACCGAAAGTAATCCCATCAAAATGAATATGTACATTTATTTTATGAAAATGGACAAACCTCACTACAAAGGTTGCTACTTTTTTTTCTTTTTCATTCTGCGGATGCATGATCATTCAAAAGAAAACCATAAAGATTAAACTCTCATCCAATACAAAAGAAAACCCAACAAATCAGAATTATCTCAAAACTGAAACACTGATTCTTGCAAATGTTGTTACCAACGAACTCAAATCAAAGTACCCAAATAGACCAATACTCACCGGGTTTTTGGTCTGAAATTCAAGACGAGTCCACCGGAAGAAAAATCGACGACGTAATGCAGGACACGCGCCCACACGCGCCGGCGAGTGGTTCTCCGGCAGCGGTGGTCGGCGCCGGCTATAGAAGGCAGCGGTGGCGATGGTTTCGGTTGTCAGAAATTTAATTAATTTTTAGCTTTTGCAATTCGCGCTGTTCTTAGTCGATTGGCGGGAGTGGTGAGAATTCTCACTCTATATGGATGCTTCTTTTATCACAGAATAAGCACTCTCTTGGGTGCTCTGAAATCCGATGGAGGTACTCTCTAGGTACCTTCTTTATACCCAAAACTGAGGTACCACCTTTAGCGGGAACCAAAAATCACTCTCTTGGGTGATTTCAAAATGGCAGCAGTGGTGGTGATGACGGTTTATACTAACAGGGTATAAACGAAACTCTCTGAAACCTTCACAGACCACTCACAAGGGTGCCCACTCACAAGGGTGCTCTGCTCTGCTCTCACAGGTATAGCTCTGATACCAAGTAAACTAAGATAAACGAAAGATACTATGTGAACGGAAATAAGAATCGTAAACTAAATGAATGAAGAACGGAAGAGAAAAGAAAAGAACACTGGAAAACTCAAACGACTACATTGTTATCACTTCTATATATCCTCTAATGTGCTTACACGAGTGCATATATAGATACAAAGCCAACTACTCACATCAATGCCAACTAACCACACTAAATGCATAACGTCTACCAACAATATATTAAATGCACAGACTAACATTAAATGCGTATCTACCGACTGTATTCTAATACATCTGCTGACGTATCTTAACATTGATCAAGCATAAATTAGTCCAAGGGGTACGGTTCATGCAAGATCAACAATAAAGGGGGATTTAAGGGTTTCTTAAGTTTAACTCTCCGGTCCGGAGTACCGTGAATAACCCTCATACGAGATGATGATCTCAGAAAGGGTGGTCAAACGTGACCCACCATCATTCGGGTTAACCTGAGTTGATGGCTCGTGGACGGTGTTAGGATTTGATATTCAAAGAACGTTACCTGAGAACTCTATTTATGATTGCGCAGATAGAGCACTAGAACAAGTGATATTTTTCTCTCTCTATCTTGTGTGTCCTCTTTTATGAGGATCATTGTGAGTATTTATAGGTGAGAGTGGTTGTCCTTTTCTTGCCACGTAGGCGACAAGAAAAAGGGGAGGGGACAGGATGGTACAGAATAGTACTATAATATCGCATGAATTGTGCACTCACGTGGTCCCCTCCATATCATGCTATTCTGCCACGTCTTGCTACTCGTACGACCATGAAGATTCCATCCTTAATGTCCTGTACTATTTCTTGGCTTATTCAGCCTTCGCAATCATTCACGTATCCTCCTGATAACGTAATGCATAACGCGCCATGGCATCAGCTGAATTGGGCCATATATTGCGCGTCATTGGCCCTTAGAGATGATTGAATGCGCAGCTACAGTCATAAGCTTGAGCGAAATGTTAGCGTATTTTATGCGCGTCATTAAGTCCCCCCAGTTTTTATGGTATGCACAGTTCATTCGCGCATGGCGTAGAATTATCGTCATTTCGTATTTGATTGTGATGTGACAGTTCTGACGCAACCATTATTGGGTTTCGTAACTATCGCTTTCGCAGTCAGCTCATTGAATTCTTTAATTCGCTGTCAGATCTAATCTAACACGTGTACGTTTCAGATTCGTTCCGTATTCTCTTTCCTCCTTTTTCTCCCCTATAAATACTCTCAATCTTCTCATTTTATTCTTCACTTCTATCTTCTTTCATCCCACACATACATCATATAATGGCTGCAAGTAGCGCGAGCGTCGACTTTTCGAATGTAGGGTCTATCATGTCTGATGTTAGCCCGGAGTTCATAGAGAAACTGATTACGTGGTACCCTCATATTAAAGAATTTAATCCGTCCATTCCAAGTTTTCGCAAGCGCGTCAATCGTCCTCCACATGGTAAGGTTACGATTTACGATTTGGTGATGGAGATAGGTGATAGGTAACATACGCATTCCTCCCACCAATTTTTTCATGCACGTGCTATCTCATTTTAACATCGGTGTGGGGCAGTTGGACCCGAACAACGCTTGTAGAGTCTCGTTGTTTCAGATGTGGTGCCATGCGCACGATTTCACGCCTACAGTTAACCTTTTTAAGAATATTTTCAGCTACGAGCGACTCGACCAGGGCTGGTATTGCTTTAAGAATAATCGAGAGTTCACGCGTGAGATCAAGTGGAGAATTCCGCCCAACTGGAGAGAGAATTTCTTTTTTGTCGACAACACCTTTATTCCTTCCTCATGCGCCAACATAGGTCAATGGCAATATGGTTTCAACTCTGATTTAAACTGTACGCCTCCATTGAGTTCAGCGGAGCGCGCTATGTTTGATAAGTGTGTGGGGCAATCTTTGTACATGCATATTGTATCAAAACATTGCCCTATACGCTGGTGGGATCTAAACATTGGCCTCGCCCTGGTTTTCATCTCTGCTTCGCGCAACACCTTAAAGGTTAGTGAGTTTCTTAAAATCTGTTTGTTCATTGCGCGGCATGTGCTGACACAACGTCGCGCCTTGTGTTTTTCTTCTTTTTAGAGATATCGCTTGCGACATATCTCAAAACGGAGAGGCTGGCGTACGTAGCTGCCTCTTACGCTCCAGTGCGCAATACTTTCGGGCGTACTCGCTCGTCTGGTGTATCATGCAGTTCTTTACGCACGCGCGAATCTGCCGAAGCGGGGTCATCTAATTGTCACCCTTTTTACGTTGGTAAGCGAAAACTGAAACCCAAGCAATTCAATGACATGTTTGCGCCATTCGTTCCCCATTTTATTTATAATCCCTCATCGTCTCCAAAGCGCGGAATACCTGGTAAAATTTTGATTGCGCATCTGGTTTCCTTATCGTGGTTTACTTATCTAATATACTTTGTCATTGACAGATGTTGATGATGAGGAGACAGCCTCATCGAATTCTGCTGACACTACCCTCAGGGCGATCGTCAAGCCAGTGGAAATTCAGGTGACGATGCGGGCATAGATGCAGTGGATGAGGTGCAGGCGCTGCGAGAAGAAAATCAACGCCTTCGTGAAGTGTTGGAAAAATCAAATTCTGAAAGAGATGACTTGCAACTCAAGTTAGGGGTTACTCTTTCAGAGAAGACTCAAATTGAGGCTGACATGAGCAGGTTAATGGACTGCCATTACGCCCTTGCCCAAGAGGCGAAAAAGTCAGAGCGCAAGTTTAAGCGCTTAAAGGCCGGACTTTCTCATATTGTTAATAATGCGCTTAATTGTGAGGCGGTCAACTATGCATATAACTCGCTGGTGAAGGGTGTTCAAGATCGAGAGCGCGTTCGATTTTGGAACTTTATCAAGAAGCACATGCCTGTTCCCGATCCTCCCCCTGCTGCTATCGAGGCTCGTTTCACTCCTCACGCCGAAGTGATTGCCAAAGAGGTGGCAAAATCTTTAGAGAATATTGAAATTATTCGTTTAAAGAGGTATTCGTGCGACCCGAGAATGACTGCGCATGATTTGATAAATGCAGAGTTGTAACTTGCGCATGTATAGACTTTAAGAATTTTTCATTCTTTAATTGTATATGTAGCTTCGCCCTTCTGATGTAATTAATGAACTTATGATGATTATAAGCCTTCCCACCATCATTCATATTATTGGTATCATTTAATGTGTGTGAACTGAAGCTACGTTAATTATTTTACTCGTTGCATGATATTGCGTTAATGTGTTTTTCGCGTTTTGCGCCATGGGCTTGTTAAAGTATCCCGTTTTTATACTCGAGGCGTATCAGTATTGGTTTCCACGCATATTGTTGTGCACACAACACACATAGTGACACAACACTCGTCGCGCGTGTTCAGGAGTCTTCTAAGTGCGGCAACACATGCATTTTTTTCGTGCGCGGACAGTTTAAGCAAGTAGCTATTCTAGGTACATGAAATTGTAGACTGGAAATGACTTGATGTATGAAAAGTACAATTGTAAAGACATTGTTCGATAGTGAATTTTACTACTAACCTACTTTTACGAATAACAACACTATCGCTATATGTAAATCAAGACAAATTAACGGAGTGATCAATTCCCCTACTTTCTTTATTACATATAACATCGTTTCATCGCGGTAGCGTGCTAAGTGTGTTTAATCGCCTTACCATTTAGCTCCGGTAGTTTGTAGGTTCCAGTTTTACTAATTCCAATAACCCTGTAGGGACCCTCCCAATTGGGTCCCAGTTTCCCGGTGTCTTCGATTCTGCTCGCTTGATTGTCATGCCAAACAAGGTCACCAACCGCGTATGTAATGAGCCTAACTCTCTTGTCATAGTACCTTGCGATTCGTTGTTTGTCGATGGCCTTGCGAGCAGCCGCCATTTCCCTACGCTCTTCTAGCAAATCTAAATTAGTGCGCATATCCTTAGAGTTCTGGTTCTAATTAAATGACAACATTCACTCTGTAGGGATGGCTATCTCTGCAGGCAAGACTGCTTTCGAGCCATATACCAGACTGAATGGTGTTTCTCCAATGCTGTTTTTTTGGTGTCGTGTGATGTGCCCAAAGGACTTTAGGAAGCTGATCCACCCATCCTCTCTATTGTTTTCCTAACCTTGCCTTAATTGTGTGGACTATGTCTCTATTGGTAACATCGCATTGCCCATTGGCTTGAGGATACGCGACGGACGTAAAGCTTCGCTTTATGTTCAGCCCTTGACACAAACTGCGAAAAGGTTCTCCCTCGAATTGCGTCCCATTATCGCTCACTATTTCATTTGGGATCCCAAACCTGCAAACAATACTTTACCAGAAAAAAATCCCTTACCTTCTTACTTGTGATTTTGTTTAGCGGCTTTGCATCTACCCATTTGGTGAAGAAGTCAACCGCAATTACCAAGTAATCAACGGTTCCTGATCCAGTAAGGAACGGTCCCACTATGTCAATAGCCCATTTGCAGAAAGGCCATGGTGACGTTATGGGGATCATTGGGTGGCGCGGAGCTTTGCTGATGGGCGCGTGTAGCTGGCATTCTTGGCATACCCTTATTCTTTCCGCTGCATCGTTGTACATGCCTGGCAAGTAATAACCCATTCTTTTAATTTTTTCCGCCACCGTCCTGAAACCACAGTGCAAAGTGCAGGCTCCCGCGTGGACTTCGTCTATAATTTTCTCGGCTTGCTTGGGTCCAACGCAACTAAAGCTTGGTCCGAGGTACGATTTTCTGTATAGAACATCATCGCGTAGTGCATACATCGGAGCTTTGACTCTTATCTCTTTTGCTTCTTTATCATCTTCGGGCAGCGAGCTCGTCTTCAGGAATTCAATTATGTTGGTCATCCAGCAATGCTCAGCTTCTTCTACGACAGCGGCTAGTTAATTAGGTTCGATGGATTTCTTAAAAACTTGCTCAACCAGAATTTTCTTTTCAAGATGATTAAAAGTCAGCGCTGCCAGTTTACTTAACACATCTGTGTTTTTATTCTGACTTCGAGGTATCTGACTTATCTGATAATCGTCATATTCGTTGATCAGGGAACGCGCCAAGGCTAGGTATGCCTGCATTCCTTCGTCGTGAGCATCAAAAGTACCGTTAATCTGGTTAGCGACTAACTGGGAATCAACGTATGCTTGGAGTTTCTTGACTCCAATTTCCTTGGCTAGCCTTATTCCTTCCAGTAGGGCTTCGTATTCTGCTTCATTGTTTGTCGCCTTGAAATTAAATCTTAGCCTATAGGTGTGCTCCTCCTTATTGGGACCGGTAAGCAATAAACATGTGCCAGCTCCTTCCGGACCACTCGCGCCATCGGTATACAACTCCCAGAGCTCTGGTGCCAGTGTTCTATCACCCTCCAAATCAGGCGCAATCGGCATATCGGAAGTGGTTTCTGCTAAGTAGTCTGCTAGTATTTGCCCTTTTACCGCGCATCTGGCACAGAAGTTAATCTCGTATTCTCCCAACTCGATTGCCCACTTCGTTAATCGTCCCAACGTTTCTGGCTTATACAGGATTTGTCGGATAGGCTGATCTGTCAGTACCACTATGGGGTGAGCTTGGAAGTATCGCCGCAGCGTCGCGTAGTAATCTCAAGCGCTTATACGAACTTTTCGATTGGGCGATAGTTCAGCTTACTCCCAGTCAGCGCTTTACTAACAAAATATAGAGGTGTCTGCACCTCGTCCCTTTCAGCGATCAGAACCGAACTAACAGCTTCCCGCGCAATTCTAAATACAAGATGTGGGTTTCCCCGGCAATTGGCGCGGTTAAGTTGGGGAGGTTTTTAAGCAGCGCTTTCATTTCTTGAAATGCCTTTTCTGCCTCCTCTGTCCATTTGAAGTCAGACTTTTTCGCGCAATTCTTAAGTGTGCTGAAGAATGGGAGAGATCTTTCAGCGGCTCTTGACAAGAATCTAGTCAACGCAGAAAGTTTTCCATTTAGACTTTGAACCTGTTTTTTGGTTTTTGGAGACGACATGCGTTCAATAGCTTCAATCGTTTTCGGGTTAGCTTTGATTCCCCTAGCGGTGATTACGTGTCCCAAAAATGATCTTTCTTCTTCTCCAAAACCGCACTTTGATGGTTTGAGTTTCATGTTAACGCTGCACAGTGTATCAAAAGTTTCGAGGATATCTGCTAGCAGTTGTTCCTCGCTGTTCCTTTTGATGACCAGGTCATCGACATATGTTTCCATGTTACGACCAATCTGTTTAGCAAAAGTGGTGTCGATCTGATATGTGGCACCAGCGTTTTTAAGTCCTAACGGCATTTTTGTATAACAGTATATGACGTGGTTCGTATGAAACATCGTCTTTACTTCATCTTCCTGCGCCATTGGGATCTGGTGATAACCTTCGTATGCGTCTAAGAAACATTTAAACTTGAACCCAGCGAGAGATTCGACTTTCCAGTCGATTTTGGGTAGAGGGTAGTTATCCTTCGGGCAAACTTTGTTGATGTCCTTGAAGTCGACACACAAACGCCATGATCCGTCGGCCTTAGGAACCAGGACCGGATTAGCCACCCACGTTTGATAGTTAACTTTGCGCAGAATGTTTGCCTTAACCAGCTTGTTCACTTCTCCGCGCAGCCATTCACTCCTGTCGGGCGCCATAGGCCTCTTCTTCTACCGGACAGGTGTCACATTCACATCAGCGTTAAGGTGATGTTGCACGATATCCCGCTGAATGCCTGTCATATATGCGTCGCGCCAGCAAACACATTTAAGTTTGTCATTAGGATGTTGCGCAACTTGGCTTGTGTTTCCTTCGTCAAACCCACCCCTATTTTCACTTTCTGGTCCGGGTAAGTGGGGTTTATTACGATGAGGCACCCTGACGATGTCTGACCCACTGATTTTCTTTCTCTTTTACCGTTACTGAAGCACATAGTGCTTCAAGTGGGTTCGACTCGAGAGTAGCAACTCCTTGCTTTGTCGGAAACTTTACTAATCCATGAACCGTGGATGGTATTGCTCCAAACCTTTGTAGGGATATTCTACCTAGTATGGCGTTATACGTGGAGTGTGCGCGCATTACACAGAATTCGACATCTTCAGTGCGCGTCTTAAACTTATCCTTATCGTCTCTTAGTTCCAGTTTCAGATCCAGAGTGCCTATGGGCCATGCCGATTCACCTGAGAATCCAGAGAGCGCCATCAGTGACGGATCTAGGTATTATAGTCAGTGGTGTCACTAGTTCAACTAAATTTTTTTTTCACTGAACGACTTATTTCCAGAGGCGCAGCTATGAATTAGAGTTTAGGAGGGCTTAATATATTGTAAAACGAAAACTTAAATATTGAAATAAATTAAACTGAGACATTTCAAAATAGAATAATGGCGATTAATGTGGGACATAGGGAGTATAAATTATATATACGCTTAAGGGGCATTATCATACTCAATGTTAACATCAACTTTTATGAGTGTATTTGAGTATAAAAACATATATTTTTAATCACAAATTATATATTTTTTTTTTTTGGGTAAAGGGTTATACCCGGTGAATTTTATAAAAGAATAAAGAATGAAACAAAATAAGTTAGAGGTTAAGAGACAAGCCTCAAAACCACCATAAAAGACCAGCAAACGCAAAACCAAAACAACAAGCACGCAGGCTCGAGCAAACCAAACAAACAACCAGACACGGCCTAATAAACAGCTAGAACACTAGCAAGCACAAACTAGCGCAGCTTATGGGATCTTCCATGTATCCTTTAAAAGCTGCGATTGAAGAGAATCTTTAAACTTGATCGAAAGCAACTTTAAACGAACAGTGGAAAAAATGACATCAAAGACTTGATCACTTGAACGTTTGGGTCTTTTGAAAATCCGATTGTTTCGCTCTTGCCACAGAAAATATATAGCAGCAGCATACAAAAGCTTGGAAACGACAACACGGGCCACTTTTTTGTGAGCAACTGGCGATAACACATCACGAGCCAACTTCCAGCTAGAAGAATTAATAGGAATCGGAATTAAAGGCTGCACTTTGGACCAAACCTGCGACGAGAAAGCACACTCAAAAAATAAATGATCATGAGAATCCATAACCATGTTGCATAACGAGCACACCACAGCCCCCCTATGATGTTGTAAATCCCACGAGCGAAGCCTATCCTGAGTTTTCAGTTTCTGACCCATGACTAGCCATAACAGAAACGCGTGACGGGGAATGCAATGAGGGGACCAAACAAGATTAAACCATGGGACAACAGGAGCTTTTGGCCTAATCGAATGCCAGACAGATCCAACCGAAAACTGATGAGCAACACCATCCGAATCGATCCACTTCATAAAATCATGATCATGAGACAATGAGATAGAAGTATCGAAAGGAATAATCTGACCCCATTCCGATGGCCATGTCCACCCTGTGTCATTAACCAAACTGCACACTCGAGTATTGTGATCAAAACCCGCGTTAAAAATTTGGCGTCTAGAAATCTTAAGATCCAACGGGCCATGTTCGCACCACCAATCGAACCAAGCAGAAGTTGATTGGCCATTCCCGATAATATGTCTAATAAACGGCCGAATGATACCTCGAATGCTAAGAAGTTTTCGCCAGCTCCAACAAGAGGTAGATTTAACATCAACCTCCCAAAAATGGCGCCCCACTAAATGGTAAGAATGCACCCACTTAACCCAAAGGGATTGCTTATTTGCAATAAGACTCCAAATATGGTAAGACATGAGAGCAACATTCCACATTTTAAGGCTCTTAAACCCAAGACCTCCTTCAGATTTCGGAAGACACAAATCAGACCATTTTACCTTGGCCTTCCCTTTTTTCATATCCCCTTGGCACCACAAGAAACCCCTTAACAGTTTTTCGATGTCTTTGATCACGGATGCAGGCAAAATAAAAACACCCGACCAATAAACCTGCATAGAATAAAGCACTGAGATGATAAGTTGCACACGCCCAGCAAAAGATAAAGATTTATTTTTCCAATCATCTATCTTGTGCTTCACTCTCTCAATAAGAACTTTACAGTCTCGATGTAATAAGCGAGAAGAAACAAGAGGAACCCCAAGGTAACGAACCGGGAGAGATCCCTCTTCAAAAGGGAGTAAATCCAGAATCTGATGCTTTACAAGCTGGCTAACGTTAGCAAAAAATGCGGTGCTCTTAGGAAGACTAGGCACCAACCCCGAACAAGATTTAAATTCCTCAAGGGCATCGGAAATAATACGAACAGAGTCGATATCAGCATGCGAGAATAAGAACAAGTCATCAGCAAAGCATAGATTTACAATGTGTTGCTTACTACATTTAGGATGGTACTGAAAGTCACCTGCCCGGCTAATATTCCGTTTTAGCATCAACGAGAGCACCTCCATAACAAGAGTAAAAAGATAAGGAGAAATCGGGTCTCCTTGTCTCAAACCCCGTTTACTTTTGAAAAAACCGTGGAGCTCCCCATTGATATTAATAGAGAAGGAAGTCGTCGACACACACTTCATGATCCATTTCACCATAGTATTATGAAATCCGAAGCAATGCAGAATCGACTCTAAGAAATTCCAGTCGACAGTATCATATGCTTTCTGAATGTCAACTTTAAAGGCACAACGCGGAATACCTCTATCAAGATGATAATTCTTCATGAGCTCTTGGGTAAGCAAAATATTATCTGATATTCGCCGACCCGGAATAAAAGCTGACTGGTTATCACTTATCAACATATCTAGACTCGATTTAATGCGGTTAGTGATAATTTTACTGATACATTTATAAATAACGTTACAGCAGGAGATCGGCCTGTAATCTGTAACCTTCGCCGGGGTTGCAACTTTCGGCAATAAGGCAATAATAGTATGATTTAATTCAGTAAGTAGCTGACCATTATTAAAGAAGTCCGCAACCGCAGCAACTACATCAGAACCAACAATCTCCCACGAGTTCTTAAAGAAAGCAGAAGTGTAGCCATCAGGACCCGGGGATTTAATTTCTCCAATATCAAATATCGCATCCTTGATCTCAGTAGCCGTTACTGAACGAACCATATGGTTAGCCACATCAGCAGATAACCGATTGGTAAATAGGGAAGCAGGTTGTGATATAGGAGAGCAAACATTAGCCGTACCAAGAAAATTCTCAAAGTGAGCAACAATTTTATTCGGGACAGCTAGACCCTCAATGATACAACCGTCACCATCTATCAGCGCCTGAATTCGACTACGGTGTGTTCTACCTTTGATCACCTTGTGAAAGTAACCAGAGTTACAGTCACCGACTCTTAGCCATTCAATCTTAGATTTTTGTTTTAAAAACCTCTCTTCCTCTAAGCTTGCTTCTGTAAAATGTTTAAGAGCACGACTAGCATTCTCACGAGAAACCACATCCGCAGGATTGGCATCCAGGGCAATCTGAGCTTCATCAAGCTCCTTTCTACAACGAATAACATTATCGTGCAAATCACCTTTTGACCACATGAGTTTTCTAAGGGGCTTCTTTAAACTTCTTAACTTTTTGACCACCTTGAACATATTGTGACCATCAATAGTCGCTCCCCAACCATCAGTCACGATTTGCTTGAATTCCTCTTTAAACACTAAATAGTTGCTGAAGCGAAAAGGTTTTGGACGATTAGAAATCACACTAGGAAACTTCAACACCGATGGGCAGTGATCAGAGATCCTGTACGGTTGAAAAATGGCATAGGCGTTGGTAAACTCGGTCATGAAAGCTTCGTTCGCCATTATACGATCAATCTTTTTAAGAATGCCCGAGTTGGAATTAGGCCTCTGATTCCATGTAAAATGCAATCCAGTGGGATTGACATCAGTCACACAAATATCATCGACGCACTCTTTGAATTCCCTCATAGCAATTGTCATTCGAGAAGAACCAGAAGAAGAGTCATCAATATATAAGGAAGCATTAAAATCCCCCAAGAGAACCCATGGATAAGGACCAACGAATCGATTATGCATTGACAGATCCCGCCAAAGACTCCTACGATGCATGTGATTATTTGAAGCATAGATAACAGAAACAAACATATCTCTGTTATCTTGTAACATCCTGACTTGGCAATGAATAACCTGATCAGAAGAAGCAAGAATCATCACTTGAACAATATCAGGATCCCACCCCAAGATTATCCTAGTGCCTCGCTCACATGAGCTACTATTAGAACTCCAGCTCCAATGAGGAAACACAGTCGAACAAATATTGTTTAACTTCTTACTAACAACATGGGATTCCAAAATAGCACAAATGCAAAGATTATTACCCGTAACCACTTCATGAACCTCATTTTGTTTTGGGATGCGGTTCAAACCCCTAATATTCCACGAAGCGAAACTAATCATTGGATACCTGTGACATCGGGAGTGCTTGCCCCCTCAGATAATCCATGAGCCATAAATTGAGCAGTATCATTCAAATCTGGATCAACATCGCTTTCTTCATCAATAAGATTCAACTCGATTGTCTTAGTCGCGGGAAGATTCTCATCAATATTATTAAGGGCATCAAAGGCATTTTCCAAGTGAATCTCTTTTGAACCCGTTTCATCTTTGTTTTTCAGCCCACTCGGTTCACCCGATTTATTTGTATCCATTTTCTTAATTGCATCAGGTTGTTTGACCCTATAGATCACCTTTTGTTTTTGTTTACCCACTGCAAATCCTTCAACAGGTGGCTGTTTAGGGTTCCCAACATTTATACCTTTAGATTTACGCTTATAGAACAGCTTGAAACCATCATCAGTCTTAGGCGCTTCCACTTCCTTTACCTGGACCGACTTCGGGCATTGAACATCTTTATGACCGAATACCTTACAACACGAACATCGTGGAGGTATCCACTCATATTCAACCGTAACCACATCAATAGTTTTACCTTTTCCCTCAATGTTCGGAGTAGCCACAGTTAGCTTTTCCTTTAACTCAGATTTGGCATCCACTTCCACCATGGCACGAGCATAGTTCGGCCTTCCCCATGATTCCGCACACATTGTGCTCGTATAAGAGTCTAGCAACATAGGTCTTCCAATCTTAGAGGCAATGACACTTAGACCATCTTCAGTGAACCCAGCTAAAGGAACATCATACAGTTTTAACCATACGGGAATCTTAGTCAAATCTTCTTTCGTCAACGACACATTAGGCGACCATTTATTAAGAATAATAGGGACCGTTCGAATCATCCATGGACCATGCTCTAACACGTCAATCATACCAGATTCAGAGGAGAACTTAAAGAAGTAAAAACCCTTGGCGTTCATCATTGCTTTCTCAATCCCAAACTTCTTCCATGCATTCAAAACATAATGTTGCACCACTGGAAAAGCAAGTCTCTTGCCAAGAAAATATCCGTACAACGTATTAGAATACCTCGCAGAAGCCTCCATAACTGAAGATAATGGCAGTTCCACATCTATCCCCTCTTCCAACTTAGTATTCGATTCCAAAAGACGAAAGTTTATCTTTGGTTTCTTAACAGAACTGGAAGCAGCATGCAAATAAGACATCAAAGGATCCGTTTTTGCTGTCTGGACATTAGTATCATCATTCATATTCAAATTCACAGAAGTAGTCTTAAACTCCTTACCTGTGACATGTTCAGTTCCCAGGGTAAAATACGCCCCCTTTTCTGTCGCTGTAGTGGAAACCCTAGGAGATTGATCACAACGATTGTCACTACCAGAAACATGATTAACCCTAGGTGACTCAACATTATAATCAGCCTGTTGTGAAGTAGATTCATCTTCAGACGAATCCGAAGCCGTATACACACTTCTATTATCCTTCACCCCTTGATCGTCAAAATTCGCATCAAGGTTATTAACCTGAGAGTTTTCCGGTGGCACCAATGTTTCGTTTTGACTATTTCCGGGTTGATTATCGACGTCAGTAACACCAATTTTGCGATTCCTCAAAACCCTAGGAGCCAATTGAACCTGTTTTTTCTTCTTCCCACCCGATGATTTACCCATGACCAGAAAAACCAACAACGGGAACCAGATAATAACCAAAAGATAGCAAGAAAATCGAACTCACCAGGAAAAATCAAAGAAAACGAAGAAGAATCGAGCACGATATGAAGATCGCCTTGAGTCGCCTGGGTGGGTGGGACCGTTTTTATCACAAAATTATATATCTGTAAACCATTATGTTATTACACTCAATATAAATTTATATGTTCAATTTATTGTATATTTGTATTTTGATTATAAATTATTAAAAATGTTTCAATATTCAACTTAAAATATATGTCGATTTTAGTCTAAAAGGCGTTAGTATCAAAATCAAGTTTAAAATTTTAGAATATGAATAGCTTAACTTCAATAAAACAAATGATACTTTAAATAAAAAAGTTACTTTTAAAACTAACTAATTTACAGAACTATGTAAGATACAAAAGGGAATTCAAGTAATAGTAAGGGTTAAAATAGTAAATATTTAGTACGAAGTAATTGTAAAGTCAGTAAGTCACGTGATCATCATCTTTTGCAACCATCCATTTCTCTCACCACTTCACCAGTCACCTCCATCAACCCCCAATTTTTCCACCATTAAAATACAAGCAAGCTTTTTTCTCTATATACACCTTGAACTTAAATTTGATGCTCTTTGTATATTGATGCCCTGGGCCATCGCCCATGTGGCCCGGTACCAAGATCGGCCCTCACCACTGGTGGCACTAGTTAAAACTCGAATTTTTTTTCCACTAGACCGCGTATTTGAGTGGTTGCACGTGCTACCGGTCGAAACCATGTAGGTCCGCCCTGAACGCCATAGTCGAAGGTCGGATGGCTTGCTTTACAGACTCTAGCAATTGTCTTAAACATTGCCCATACATTATATCCACACTGCTACCGGTATCCATATGCAAACGTCTTATCTTGAATCCAGATTCATGTAGATACCCCTAAACCACTATAGGTGCGCATGAAATGTTATTCAACCGGATAGCAGGAAAAGAGATTCCCGTAACCTCTTCACCTATCTGGTCAGCTTTGCGCTTTCCACCCCTGCGCGAGGAGATAGTAGTCATATTTGCATATGCCTCTCTTACGACCGCTTGTTATAGATAGCGCAGTGAGAACTGAGAAGAAAAAACTGAGAAAAAGTTAAGAACAATAAAGGGAAAAGATATATTTAAACCTTTTAACTTTGTTGTCCCACGGATGGCGCCATTTGATCAAGCATAAATTAGTTCAAGGGGGTTCGGTTCATGCAAGATCAACAATAAAGGGGGATTTAAGGGTTTCTTAAGTTTAACTCGCTGGTCCGGAGTACCGTGAATAACCCTCATACGAGATGACGATCTCAAATTGGGTGTTTAAACGTGACCCACCATCATTCGGGTTAACCGGAGTTGATGGCTCGTGGACGGTGTTAGGATTTGATGTTCAAAGAGCGTTACATGAGAACCATATTTATGATTGCGCAGATAGAGCACTAGAACAAGTGATATTTTTCTCTCTCCCTATCTTGTATGTCATCTTTTTATGAGGTCCGTTGTGAGTATTTATAGGTGAGAGTGGTTGTCCTTTTCTTGCCACATAGGCGGAAGAAAAAGGGGAGGGGACAGGATGGTACAGAATAGTACTATATTGTCGCATGAATCGTGCACTCACGTGGTCCCCTCCATATCATGCTGTTCTTTCACGTCCTGCTACTCGTACGACCATGAAGATCCCGTCCTTAATGTCTTGTACTATCTCTTGTCTTATTCAGCTTTCGCAATCATTCACGTATCATCCCGATAGCTTGATGCATAACGCGCGATGGCATCAGCTGAGTTGCGCCATATATTGCGCGTCACTGGCCCTTAGAGATGATTGAATGCGCAGCTACAGTCATAAGCTCGCGTGAAATGTTAGCGTATTTTATGCGCGTCATTAGTTGTTAGTCTCTTTAAATCAGAAAACAATCAAAAGTACACGCTAAGCAAGAATATTGTAGTGAGAGGGAAATTATCATTAGTATCCTTACCAAAAAAGTTACATAATAAATAAATGGCTGAATTTCATTTTATATTTTGGTAAAACAGAAAAGACTGTATTTCCATCCAAAGCACTACTTCTGAAATTCCTTTAATATTTTTAGTAAAACAAAAGGTCATTTCATCATTAGTATTTAGTATCCTTACAAATAGATCATAAGATCTAACATACCCGTTTCTTTAACAAGACCCAACGACTTATTTGTCGTCTGTTTGACAAGACTCTTGTGATGATTAAGGAAGCGTTGGAAACAGACAAAGAGTAATTCTGATGAGCTGCGTACATTAGAGTATGAAGTTGGATTACTCGCTCTCGTGGGTAATCCAAATAAGGAAAACCTTATAACTTTAAGTTTAACATGCGGTTTAGTAGTTAAATTTATTAATGCCTTATACAATTTGAAGAATAAGTTGTATAAAAAAGTAAAAGTATTGGGATCACGGAAAACCACCACATACATGTACAATCTTTACAATCGTTATGGTGATACATTGATAATGTATCTTTACTAATCCCTCCAATCCCAAATTAAATATTCCATCCATCACAATTTAATAGTTCAATATTCTTTTTTGAGTTGTTTTAAATTAATAGTTCACTTTCATAAATTGATAACAATAATGACATAAAGTTATTTTATACTCATATCTTATGTAAATAAAACAAAAAAAAAAATTAGTTAAAAGTAAGGGGTAAAATAGTAAAGTAAAAAAATAAAGTGTAATGATTTTTAAACTGTGCATTTTTATTAAGAACTATGAGTATTAAAATTGGGACGAAGAAACTATTTTGTTGGTGTATATACACACAAATTAGATAGTCTGTGTGTTATAGACATCGACTTTTCAGCTGGTTGTTGGATGTGAATGCGTGGAGAGTCAAGTTTCTTTAATTAATTAGGGACCACTTCTTGCTCATTATTGTTAGTTAGTTATTTTTATTTTATTTTTATTATTATTTTTTTTTTTTTTTTGACAAAAAACAGGAATTAAGATAAATAAAGACAATTCACAAAATAGTGAAAAGTCTCACACTAAGAATGAGACACAATTTGTGTTATGTATTTATTAGAGTATTTGTACAATGTATTTTGATTTTATGATTTTAGTTTAGGCCTAGATTAAAGGGTGCGAAAATAGATAGTAGTGTTTTGTTAAACAAACGATCATCTGTATCAATAATTATATATATTTAATTTAAAAATATATATCTATTTGATATATAAATCCGTTTCAATGAATATATATTGAAAAAAACGCTCGCAACAGTCACAAATCCAAAGTTGAATTCCAGACTTTGAGACCTCGACGCTGGAGCGGAGTCAGCGGACGGATCGATCCCGACGTAATCGGTGACCGACTCCATCGCAGACCCATGACTCCATGTTCTTATAAGACTGCTCCTAACCGTCCGTTAGTTACCTTCCGTCAGTCTATGTGTCAAAACTGACGGATTTTAACGGGGAGTCAGTTGGGCCATTGACGCAAAAAATGTCACTTTTGCCTTCAACCAATCACATGATTCCTGATTTAATAAATAGATTTTTTTATAATTAATTTATTTTCCCAACCAATTTTCAATCAGATTTTACCACATCAACCGAACCAATATATGACACATAAAGGTGACACAATAGTTATAGAATGTCAGATACTGACACTCCCTAATCACGGTCAGTTTGCACTTTTTGATCAAAAAATGCATAAACTGGACGTAATATCACAGACACGGTTAGAAGCAGTCTAAACATTACATGTTAGACTAACCGTACCAAACAACCAAGTTGATAATAACTTAATTGGACCAACAACTTCTAAATCAAGGCTTGAATTGAACAACTACAATGGGATATAATTTAATTATGTGATAGTGACTAAGAACATCAAATTGGATAATATATATGTATTAAACTCACAAAATTTGACCATATCTCTATATTTGTAAAACATTCATCAAAATTATGGGTGCGTTAGAAGATAGACGACACAAATCATTACTGAAGATAATATACGTTTTATTCAACCTGAACTCATTAGATGTACAAACCACGCAAGCTTGCCTGAGCGGCCATTGAGTTACCCGATAAAGCACACCACCCGGGTTCAAATCTTGGTAAAGTCATTTCGTTCAAAAAGGGAGTGTGATCAGAGGGTGCGCCTTGTGCGTAATTCACCCGGTACCTGGTCTCGCGCTCAAGAGGCTTGATTATCCGAGGTTTACCCTCTATGGGGGTGTCAATGTACTCATTCATAGGAAATTTCCTCGCTAATAAAAAAAAACTCATTAGATGAACAATATTTTGACTCGTTGATCATCGGACTTAAACGCCATATAACATGAAATATAGAAAGATTTATTCGAGTTGATTTGTACATTATACATCACTAATGCATGACTTGTGGTGTTTCAATAATCTATCTATTTTCTTAAGAAATGAGATAGATTGGGAGGTGATACTTCTATTTCCTATTTTGATAGATCCACAATTATTATGTGCAATGTTCTTAAAATACCATTCAGATAGATACTAGTAAAAGATCATTAAAGGGTAAGTTAGTAAGTTTAAGTGAATTTATTAAAATCCATGTTAAAAATATCATCTCCCAGATAGATTACCATTATTTGAAAGCAAAATAACAATTGTAACAAAACTAAAACTAAAAAAAAAGTGTTCACAGATCTAGTCATTTATATATTTATATTGTCTTTAATATATATATATATATATATATATATATATATATATATATATATATATATATATATATATATATATATATATATATATATATATTAGATTAGATAATATACTATAAAATTATAAATTATTATTATTATATTTAAAATAATATATAATGATGATAATGATGATTCATTAATTTATTATTAATGTACTTATTAAAGTAAAAAATTAAGGTTGTCTATTGTATTGTACATATAATATAATATAATGAGTTTTTTTTTGTAAGCGAGGAAACCCTCTATGAACGAGCGCATTGCCTCCTCATAGAAGGTAAAACCTCGGGTAATCAAGCCTTCTGAGCGCGAGACCTGGTACCGGATGAATTGTGCATTAGACTGTTTCTAACCCTGACTATGATGTCAAAGGCAAGTATTGTACTTTTTGATGATGTGGCAATGTCAAGTGAAGTATTATAAAGGGAAATGTCAAATTTGAGTGTTAAATTGTGTGGTGGGTGATGTGATAAAATATTGTTAATAGTTGGATAAAATATGTTAAATAATAATATATGAAAATAAATGGTGAAATCTGATTGGCTGAAAAATATTTGACACATCTTCTCTCTTCCGTCAAATTTTCGACTGACGCCCCGTTAGAGGCGTCAAACTAGTGACACAATGGATTCCATGTCATTTGACGGATTTTTTTGATGCCCCATTATAATCAGTCTTATGCGCACCCTTTAGTCATACTATCTTTTTAAATAATTTGACATAGTCAGAAATTGAACTGGGTGATAGTGATGTGTTTGCGATTAGTATATAAGAGCAATAGTAATACATTTAAAATTAAAAAATAAAAGTCATACGAAAAGTTTTTGTTTTTGTACATATAAAAACAAGAAGAAAAATCTATATTAAAACTTTTGTAGGCCACATTTTCAACACGCTCTATTATAAAATCTGGTAAATTACTAAATTTCAATACCCGTCGATTATTTTAAAGTGGCTGTAGGGCCAGTCATGTTCACCAACAAACTCAACAGATAATTTCTTATTTTATTTCACACACAGATCTAAAGCCTAACAAACATACATCATCGATTAAATTAAATTACTAGAATTAAGTTCAAAATTTAAAGGAAGAGTAATGAAACCTTGATTTGGAGACATCTATCTTTGTGAATAGATCGGCTATCAAGGTTAGCAACATGTCGAAATCTGCGACGGTGATTTTTAACGAGCCACACCGCTTTTCGCCAATTCCTGAGTGCTTCTTCTGACGGACGTTTGGGCGCAACATGAAATTCATCGCCTAGATAACGTTCCACAACCATTGCAGTAGGCGGGGATTATAGGGGGAAAATGAGATGGTAACTGAAACAGAACAATATTTATAAAAAGTTGTGATTCGGAAGTGGATGACTTGGATTTAAGCAAGTGGCTGTTAAATATAAAATATAAAATATACGTAATACGGAGTAGTAGAATAGCCAATTGAAGGTGAGGAGAGTCCACACTCTCAGGTCCTACATCTATGATCTTTTTTTTTTTTTTTTTTTTTTTTTTTTTTTTGAATGGCAGGTTAGAGGTTAGTCGCACATGCATGCACTCGGAGGAAACCACGACCCTTGACCCTTCCATGCGGAGTCAGGTCAGGAATTCAGGGAAAACCCCCGCCGCAATCGAGACTCGAACCCGGGTCTCTCTCACAAGCAGGTAAACCTGCTACCACTGAGGCAAGATGCCTGTGGCACATCTATGATCTGGTTTACATCTGGTTTACATGTACTCACTCACTCCCTCCCTAACTTATTATCGGGAACCCATTTTTTTTTCTTTAAAAGCAAGGAATTTTATTAATCACAACATAATATAGGCACATACAAAACACAAATAATTATCCAAGATTACAATTCGATAGTTAAGGATGTGAAGGGTGCAACCAAAACCTCCTAATCTAACACGAAAGGTATGTATGTGGGTTACTCAACCAACGTAAGCCAATCAAACTTCTTTCCTCTCGATCTAAGTGAAATCCATTCGAAAGACTTAACTTGAATTCCATTTAGAGTAACCGGGGCATTCCATGAACTTCCACGAAATACTTTATTAATACAATTTTGTCAAATATAGTACGCACTGATCCATTCGATAGCTTGCCAAATTTTCTTCCCAAATGTAGACAGCGGGGTTCCAGAGTTGCCTCTAAGAATTTCGTAGAAACCAAGATTCGAAAGGACCCCGAACCCCACCAACTATAAACCCGATTCCAAACATCAAAAGCATGAGAACAAAAGACCAAAGTATGATTCGTAATTACCAAGTCGTCATCACAAAGAGGGCATCTAACACTATGCAAATCAATTCCCCTTTTATTCAACTCGATCTGCACCGGTAGTCGTTTCCTCATTAACCGCCACATGAAATTTTCAATTTTTTCAGAACAAGATTGTTTCACAAAGTATCTGACATGTTGTTACCCAATGACATAATTTTTTCGTCACATATTCTGGATAAATTTTCGACAGTAAAAGGTTTATCGTCATTTAAATTCCATTTCCAATCGTCCATTTGTTCGGTTAGATGAACCTCGGACAATAGCGGCATCATTGCATCAAACTCGCCACGTGGACGACCCATTGGTTGACGGGCCCATGCCCAGCTAAAACTGTTCGCAGGCCCAATTCGCTGGATCTGGTCACAAAAAGCAGCATCTTTCTCAGTTTCTAATCGGTAGTTACGCGGGAATAGGGAGTTGAGTTTGTTATTCCCTATCCACACTTCATTCCAAAATGATGTAAACGAACCATTCCCAACAGATTTACTGAAGAAATTCTTGAAAGGAATACCTAAGTCTTCCAATGTATTACCTGCATCAATGATGTTAGACCATGTACCCAAGGTTGGGCTATAACGTAAGTCACCACCCGACCCCAAGCCACCACACGAACCATAAATGCTACGTATAACTCTAACCCAAAGTGAGATGATTTCGATTTTAAACCTCCACCGCCACTTTGCAAAAAGGGCTAAGTTTTTACCCTTAAGAAACCCGATGTTTAACCCCCTCATTCCCAAATGTTGTTAAGATGTTATCTCATTTGACCAACGAGATTTTAGAACCCGAATCCGACCAGCCCAAAAAAATATACGCCTCATACTCTCAATTTATTTTATCACACATTGCGGGGCACGATAAAGTGAGAAATAGTACAACGGGAGACTCGAAAGAACCGATTTAATAAGCACTAATCTTCCACCGTATGACATCGATCTCATTTTCCAACTTGAAAGCCGACTTTTGATTTTTTTTTTCAATAACCGGGTTCCAATCTCTTAGTTTTATCATCCTACAACCAATCGGCAACCCAAGACAAGTGAACGTGAATGAACCTACTTTGCAACCAAATTGATTAGCTACCCAAGCATCTCATCACTACTCACTCCAATTCTATACAAACAACTTTTATGAAATTTCACCTTTAACCCGAAAGCAAGTTCGAAACACGTAAGGAGATTTTGTAGACTACGCGCATTCGATCTACTCCATTCGCCCATAAAAATGGTGTCATCTGAAATGTCCCGTTCTTATTGATTAAAAACGTTCCATATTAATTGATTTCGTTGCGAGGTTTTGACCTCTATATGAGACGTTTTTCAAAGACTGCATTCATTTTAAAACAAACCATAACCTTTATTTCATCAATAAAGGTTTAAAAAGCTTTACGTAGATTATCAAATAATGATAATCTAAAATATCATGTTTACACGCGACCATTACATATATGGTTTACATTACAAATATGTTATAACGAAATAAGTTTCTTGAATGCAGTTTTTACACAATATCATACAAGCATGGACTCCAAATCTCGTCCTTATTTAAGTATGCGACAGCGGAAGCTCTTAATAATCACCTGAGAATAAACATGCTTAAAACGTCAACAAAAATGTTGGTGAGTTATAGGTTTAACCTATATATTATCAAATCATAATAATAGACCACAAGATTTTATATTTCAATGCACATCCCATACATAGAGATAAAAATCATTCATATGGTGAACACCTGATAACCGACATTAACAAGATGCATATTTAAGAATATCCCCATCATTCCGGGACACCCTTCGGATATGATATAAATTTCGAAGTACTAAAGCATCCGGTACTTTGGATGGGGTTTGTTAGGCCCAATAGATCTATCTTTAGGATTCGCGTCAATTAGGGTGTCTGTTCCCTAATTCTTAGATTACCAGACTTAATAAAAAGGGGGCATATTCGATTTCAATAATTCAACCATAGAATGTAGTTTCACGTACTTGTGTCTATTTTGTAAATCATTTATAAAACCTGCATGTATTCTCATCCCAAAAATATTAGATTTTAAAAGTGGGACTATAACTCACTTTTACAGATTTTTACTTCGTCGGGAAGCAAGACTTGGCCACTGGTTGATTCACGAACCTATAACAATATATACATATATATCAAAGTATGTTTAAAATATATTTACAACACTTTTAATATATTTTGATGTTTTAAGTTTATTAAGTCAGCTGTCCTCGTTAGTAACCTACAACTAGTTGTCCACAGTTAGATGTACAGAAATAAATCGATAAATATTATCTTGAATCAATCCATGACCCAGTGTATACGTATCTCAGTATTGATCACAACTCAAACTATATATATTTTGGAATCAACCTCAACCCTGTATAGCTAACTCCAACATTCACATATAGAGTGTCTATGGTTGTTCCGAAATATATATAAATGTGTCTACATGATAGGTCGAAACATTGTATACGTGTCTATGGTATCTCAAGATTACATAATATACAATATAAGTTGATTAAGTTATGGTTGGAATAGATTTGTTACCAATTTTCACGTAGCTAGTAGTTTTTACCAATTTTGTTTTGCTCGCCATTTCTTCGTTTCTAATCCGTTTTGAGTGATTTAAGCGGCCACGGTTTCGTATTGAACTTGACTTTATGAAACTAAACAGAAAAGGTATAGGTTTTGTAACGACCCAACCCGTTAACCAACCAAAACTGCGAAATAAAAAAAAATATTCGAAGCAGACCTGCCCAGGCTGGGTGCGCGGCGCGCACCCCTACCTGTGCGCGGCGCGCACAGGGCCTGGCAGCCCGCTGTCTAAAATGTTCCGTTTTCGTAAAAAGATCTAACACTTCCCATCATTTTTAGGCGAAATGCTTTTCACATCATATTAGTATAAGTAAAACAAGCACGAATCAATGATAAAACGAGTTTTACATTGCGGGGCCCACATATGCTCAAAATGCCATTAAGTACGAAATACGAGTTTCGACCACAAAAAGTTTAATTGCCAAACGTCACTAGAGCATTGTGTTTGGGGTTAAACTACCCAAATCTTGGTCGAACTTCCAAAAAGCTAAAACCCCTGAGGCGCCACTAGTCCAAGCGAATACCTTTTCCTTTAACCATGCCGGATCCTAAAAAGGTAAACAACGAGAGGGTAAGCTAACGCTTAGTGAATGCAATAATTATACATATACATATATAATACACCTACTTGCAAGCACTTACACAATTACCTCATACACGCTAGCAATTTACATAGCATACCATCGCAAGTATAACTCTAAACCCTTCAAGATCACAAGCTAGCACCACAATAGCATATATATAACCCGAATGATATAATATACTACAATACAACGCATAATTAAGGTTAACCAACACACAAGGGAATGGTACTTCGAATTTCCCATCGGTGTTCATAACAACCGTTAGTGTACAACGAAATATATCACTAACCCCGAGGTGACACGGACAACGAAATATCCGTTCAAGCAATCGTTAGTGTACAACGAAATATATCACTAACTCTTGGGCAATTTGGACAACGAAATATCCATCGTTAGTGTACAGCGAAATATATCACTAACTCTTGGTGGTATAAACAACATATACCCCGGCCCCTTCCCCGCCCTACAAATAGATACATTATATACACACATGTATAATCATTCCACTCACCTTGTCGACTTGGCGAGATTTCCAATAACACTTGTAACTTCAAAGCGAGTCACCTAACACAATTAATTCACATAATAAGTTGGACTTTCCACCAACTAGACCCACTAGTGTATTTATGACCCATTTGCACTATAAACACTCATTAGAGGTCAATACTCCCAACTAATCACTAAAAGCTAGCGATTAAGGTTCTAAGACTTCCATCAACACATAAATAGGGTGTTTTCATACATAATTTAACCCACTAGGTCAAACCTACCCATTTGACCCATTTCAAGTCCACCATGAACCCTAGAACCAATTTTATTAACAACACAAGTAAGCTAGTGAATAACTAACCATTATAGACTCAATAACACCAATTATTACCTTGAAACCCTAGGTTAGTCATCCTTGAGTCCTAATGACTCAATCTTACCCAAAACCCCCAAAATCACCATTAATGGGTTTTGTGTTCATCACTAACCCAAGTTCTAACCTTTAAATAAATTAAATCAAGGAAATCAAAATTAGAACTTACCAACACAACCAAATTGTTGCTAGCGAGGAGATGGACAACTTTATAACCCGAGCTAAGACCCGAAACTAGCTCCTTCTTCCTTTACTTGAGCTTTCTCTCTCTAAATTTTGGGTTTCTCTTACTAGAATTAAAGTAGGATGAAAATGGTTGTTGAAAGTGGAGTTATGACTCACCCAAACCACTGATCTGTGACCTTAACTCGTCCTCAAGTGAAATTACCTCAATACCCTTCCAAAATATCTGATTAAAAGAAAAAGAACCCGGCTACAGTAGTGGTGCGCGGCGCGCTCCTTTAAGGGTGCGCGGCGCGCACTATAGTCTGAACAGATTCCGATCACGTTTAATTACACACAGTTCCCCTCGCTTTATGTACACTATATACACTTCTGTACGATAATAACTAGGGTATTACAACTCTCCCCCACTTGAATCGGAGCGCGTCCTCGCGATCCAAGCTGCATGACAAGCAGGAAGATAAACCAACACAAATTCTTCGGGTTCCCATGTAAATTCGGAACCTTTACTACGACGCCATTGGACCTTGAAGGTCCTCACCAAAGACTTGGAGGCAACGAACGAACGAAGGTGATTGCTTATGCGTCTAGACAATTGAAGATTCACGAACAAAATTATACGACGCATGATTTGGAATTAGGCGCAGTTGTTTTTGCATTAAAGACTTGGAGGCAGTACTTATATGGGGTCAAAAGTATTATATATACCGACCACAAAAGTCTTCAACACATATTTAATCAGAAACAACTGAATATGAGGCAGCGTAGGTGGATTGAATTGTTGAATGATTACGACTTTGAGATTCGTTACCACCCGGGGAAGGCAAATGTGGTAGCCGATGCCTTGAGCAGGAAGGACAGAGAACCCATTCGAGTAAAATCTATGAATATAATGATTCATAATAACCTTACTACTCAAATAAAGGAGGCGCAACAAGGAGTTTTAAAAGAGGGAAATTTAAAGGATGAAATACCCAAAGGATCGGAGAAGCATCTTAATATTCGGGAAGACGGAACCCGGTATAGAGCTGAAAGGATTTGGGTACCAAAATTTGGAGATATGAGAGAAATGGTACTTAGAGAAGCTCATAAAACCAGATACTCAATACATCCTGGAACGGGGAAGATGTACAAGGATCTCAAGAAACATTTTTGGTGGCCGGGTATGAAAGCCGATGTTGCTAAATACGTAGGAGAATGTTTGACGTGTTCTAAGGTCAAAGCTGAGCATCAGAAACCATCAGGTCTACTTCAACAACCCGAAATCCCGGAATGGAAATGGGAAAACATTACCATGGATTTCATCACTAAATTGCCAAGGACTGCAAGTGGTTTTGATACTATTTGGGTAATAGTTGATCGTCTCACCAAATCAGCACACTTCCTGCCAATAAGAGAAGATGACAAGATGGAGAAGTTAGCACGATTGTATTTGAAGGAAGTCGTCTCTAGACATGGAATACCAATCTCTATTATCTCTGATAGGGATGGCAGATTTATTTCAAGATTCTGGCAGACATTACAGCAAGCATTAGGAACTCGTCTAGACATGAGTACTGCCTATCATCCACAAACTGATGGGCAGAGCGAAAGGATGATACAAACGCTTGAAGACATGCTACGAGCATGTGTTATTGATTTCGGAAACAGTTGGGATCGACATCTACCGTTAGCAGAATTTTCCTACAACAACAGCTACCATTCAAGCATTGAGATGGCGACGTTTGAAGCACTTTATGGTAGAAAGTGCAGGTCTCCGATTTGTTGGAGTGAATTGGGGGATAGACAGATTACGGGTCCGGAGATTATACAAGAAACTACCGAGAAGATCATCCAAATTCAACAACGGTTGAAAACCGCCCAAAGTCGACAAAAGAGCTACGCTGACATTAAAAGAAAAGATATAGAATTTGAAATTGGAGAGATGGTCATGCTTAAAGTTGCACCTTGGAAAGGCGTTGTTCGATTTGGTAAACGAGGGAAATTAAATCCAAGGTATATTGGACCATTCAAGATTATTGATCGTGTCGGACCAGTAGCTTACCGACTTGAGTTACCTCAACAACTCGCGGCTGTACATAACACTTTCCACGTCTCGAATTTGAAGAAATGTTTTGCTAAAGAAGATCTCACTATTCCGTTAGATGAAATCCAAATCAACGAAAAACTTCAATTCATCGAAGAACCCGTCGAAATAATGGATCGTGAGGTTAAAAGACTTAAGCAAAACAAGATACCAATTGTTAAGGTTCGATGGAATGCTCGTAGAGGACCCGAGTTCACCTGGGAGCGTGAAGATCAGATGAAGAAGAAATACCCGCATCTATTTCCAGAAGATTCGTCAACACCATCAACAGCTTAAAATTTCGGGACGAAATTTATTTAACGGGTAGGTACTGTAGTGACCCGAACTTTTCCATGTTTATATATATTAATTGAGATTGATATTTACATGATTAAATGTTTCCAACATGTTAAGCAATCAAACTTGTTAAGACTTGATTAATTGAAATATGTTTCATATAGACAATTGACCACCCAAGTTGACCGGTGATTCACGAACGTTAAAACTTGTAAAAACTATACACTGACATATATATGGTTATATATATAGTTAACATGTTTTTATTATAAGTATGTATCTCATTAGGTATTTTAACAATGAGTTATATACATAAAAATGAGACTATTAATTTAAGAAACTCGAAAACGATATATATAACGATTATCGTTATAACAACGTCTTACTAGGTACATATGAATCATATTAAGATATTGATACACTTGGTTAATTATGTTAAATGATAAGTAAATATATTATTAAGTGTATTAACAATGAAATACATATGTAAAAATAAGACTACTAACTTAATGATTTCGAAACGAGACATATATGTAACGATTATCGTTGTAACGACATTTAACTGTATATACATCATACTAAGATATATTATATATCATAATATCATGATAATATAATAATTTAACATCTCATTTGTTATAATAAACAATGGGTTAACAACATTCAACAAGATCGTTAACCTAAAGGTTTCAAAACAACATTTACATGTAACGACTAACGATGACTTAACGACTCAGTTAAAATGTATATACATGTAGTGTTTTATTATGTATTTATACACTTTTTAAAGACTTCAATACACTTATCAAAATACTTCTACTTAACAAAAATGCTTACAATTACATCCTCGTTCAGTTTCATCAACAATTCTACTCGTATGCACCCGTATTCGTACTCGTACAATACACAGCTTTTAGATGTATGTACTATTGGTATATACACTCCAATGATCAGCTCTTAGCAGCCCATGTGAGTCACCTAACACATGTGGGAACCATCATTTGGCAACTAGCATGAAATATCTCATAAAATTACAAAAATATGAATAATCATTCATGACTTATTTACATGAAAACAAAATAACATATCCTTTATATCTAATCCATACACCAACGACCAAAAACACCTACAAACACTTTCATTCTTCAATTTTCTTCATCTAATTGATCTCTCTCAAGTTCTATCTTCAAGTTCTAAGTGTTCTTCATAAATTTCAAAAGTTCTAGTTTCATAAAATCAAGAATACTTTCAAGTTTGCTAGCTCACTTCCAATCTTGTAAGGTGATCATCCAACCTCAAGAAATCTTTGTTTCTTACAGTAGGTTATCATTCTAATACAAGGTAATAATCATATTCAAACTTTGGTTCAATTTCTATAACTATAACAATCTTATTTTAAGTGATGATCTTACTTGAACTTGTTTTCGTGTCATGATTCTGCTTCAAGAACTTCGAGCCATCCAAGGATCCATTGAAGCTAGATCCATTTTTCTCTTTTCCAGTAGGTTTATCCAAGGAACTTAAGGTAGTAATGATGTTCATAACATCATTCGATTCATACATATAAAGCTATCTTATTCGAAGGTTTAAACTTGTAATCACTAGAACATAGTTTAGTTAATTCTAAACTTGTTCGCAAATAAAAGTTAATCCTTCTAACTTGACTTTTAAAATCAACTAAACACATGTTCTATATCTATATGATATGCTAACTTAATGATTTAAAACCTGGAAACACGAAAAACACCGTAAAACCGGATTTACGCCGTCGTAGTAACACCGCGGGCTGTTTTGGGTTAGTTAATTAAAAACTATGATAAACTTTGATTTAAAAGTTGTTATTCTGATAAAATGATTTTTATTATGAACATGAAACTATATCCAAAAATTATGGTTAAACTCAAAGTGGAAGTATGTTTTCTAAAATGGTCATCTAGACGTCGTTCTTTCGACTGAAATGACTACCTTTACAAAAACGACTTGTAACTTATTTTTCCGACTATAAACCTATACTTTTTCTGTTTAGATTCATAAAATAGAGTTCAATATGAAACCATAGCAATTTTATTCACTCAAAACGGATTTAAAATGAAGAAGTTATGGGTAAAACAAGATTGGATAATTTTTCTCATTTTAGCTACGTGAAAATTGGTAACAAATCTATTCCAACCATAACTTAATCAACTTGTATTGTATATTATGTAATCTTGAGATACCATAGACACGTATACAATGTTTCGACCTATCATGTCGACACATCTATATATATTTCGGAACAACCATAGACACTCTATATGTGAATGTTGGAGTTAGCTATACAGGGTTGAGGTTGATTCCAAAATATATATAGTTTGAGTTGTGATCAATACTGAGATACGTATACACTGGGTCGTGGATTGATTCAAGATAATATTTATTGATTTA